>NC_090259.1:6639582-6669582 GCF_037325665.1 Littorina saxatilis | reverse complement strand
ACAAAATGAAGTTATCATCAATGAAATATGTACGGTTCAGTCGCATTTCTCAAATACAAATAAATGTCTACCTTTAAGTGAAGTTGCTTGTCTCTGAAGTCTATGCGCTTACGTTGTAGTTCTTCAGACGCAAAATACATGTATATAAGGCTTCAATTAAATTCACTTCTATCCAGTGCACTACAGATGCAGAAGTGTAGTTCTCAGAGACAAACACAAATCTGCATAAAATGAAGGTGCTCATTCCTGAAAAATGCTAGCTGGCGTTATGTTCTCAGAGGAGAAAAACAACAACATATTTTAGGATAAAAAGAACTTCACTTCTCTCAAGTGCATTACATTGTGCGAAGGTGTAGTTCTCAAAGTGAAATGTGTGCTGCACAGAGAAGAAAAAACCCAACCAATGTGCAATTAGTGCTGCACAGAGAAGAGAAAAACCCAACCACTGTGTGATCGGTGCTGCACAGAGAATAGAAAAACCCAACCACTGTGTGATCGGTGCTGGTCAGAGAAGAGAAAAACCCAACCAATGTGTGATTGGTGCTGGTCAGAGAAGAGAAAAACCCAACCACTGTGAGATTGCTGCTGGTCAGAAAAGGGGAAAACCCAACCACTGTGCGATTGGTGATGGTCAGAAAAGGGGAAAACCCAACCACTGTGCGATTGGTGCTGGTCAGAGAAGAGAAAAACCCAACCACTGTGTGATTGGTGCTGCACAGAGAATAGAAAAACCCAACCACTGTGTGATCGGTGCTAGCCAGAGAATAGAAAAACCCAACCACCGTGAGATTGCTGCTGGTCAGAAAAGGGGAAAACCCAACCACTGTGCGATTGGTGATGGTCAGAGAAGAGAAAAACCCAACCACTGAGCGGTGTAGAGAACTAGGAACTCCAAATCTTACCTGGCTCTTCGTTATCAACGGACCGTGACCTCACCTGGCTAACATTCTCCGCCATCCACGCTTCTATCATGACTTGAAGCTTATGCATCAGACCGCGAACTGTGCTTGGCTGTGAGTTCAGGTAATCAGGCGACACTGCGTGTATTCAAACAATCAGATGAATACGTCGTGAATTTTTCGTCATCTTCTTCTTCTGCTGCGTTCGTGGGCTGAAACTCCCACGTACACTCGTGTTTTTTGCACGAGTGGAATTTTACGTGTATGACCGTTTTTTACCCCGCCATTTAGGCAGCCATACGCCGTTTTCGGAGGAAGCATGCTGGGTATTTTCGTGTTTCTATAACCCACCGAACTCTGACATGGATTACAGGATCTTTTTCGTGCGCACTTGGTCTTGTGCTTGCGTGTACACACGGGGGTGTTCGGACACCGAGGAGAGTCTGCACACAAAGTTGACTCTGAGAAATAAATCTCTCGCCGAACGTGGGGACGAACTCACGCTGATAGCGGCCAACTGGATACAAATCCAGCGCGCTACCGACTGAGCTACATCCCCGCCCAATTTTTCGTCATTAAAGTAGACTTTCTTTGTGATAGGGGGTTTTCCAAGGTAAATTCACGGAGCTTTTTAACATCCCTGTGTTTGCGCTCCTCGAGCATGAAACCAGAATCTTGAGTATCATCACGCGAGTATAAGTGAACGCCGCCCCAGGAGCACATTCTGGTTGTACGAAAGTCATGGTATATCACTTGTTGTTATGGTTCAATGCTTGGTGTTATAACACACCCCGTATACTCAGCCGAATCACCTGATCCGTTGTATACCGTAAAACAGTTGGGTCGATATATTTGTGAACTTAACGTTTTGTTTTGTCAATAAACAAACGTTCCAATGACTTACCTTACCTTTTTTTTAATCTGTAAAACCGTGTGTTTCTGCCTTGAAACCAGTACCAAAGGGTGCGGGCGATATCGCTGGCTGAACACACACACACACACACACACACACACACACACACACACACACACACACACACACACACACACACACATACATACACACACACAATCACACACACACACAAACACACCCATCCACACACACACACACACACACACACACACATACACACACACATACACTACACACACACACAAACACACAAACACACAAACACACCCACATACATACATACACACACACAATCACACACACACACACACACACCCACACACACAAACACACACACCCACACACACACATACACTACACAAACACACACACACAAACACAATCACACACACACACACAAACACACACACACCCACACACACTACACAGACACACACACACACAGAATAAGGCAATTAATATTACAACAAGAACAGACACAAACACTTACGTCCTTGCCCCAAGACGCCACTGACGCAGAGTGCCGCCAACAACAGCAGTTTTAGGTCTGAAGACAACCACAACAACAACAATTGATATCAATTAAACAAATTAAGTTACAATGAATAAAGAACGAAACAAGTGCGACCGGCACGGTTGGCCTAGTGGTAAGGCGTCCGCCCCGTGATCGGGAGGTCGTGGGTTCGAAGACTTTAAAATTGGCAATCTAGTGGCTGCTCCGCCTGGCGTCTGGCATTATGGGATTAGTGCTAGGACTGGTTGGTCCGGTGTCAGAATAATGTGACTGGGTGAGACATGAAGCCTGTGCTGCGACTTCTGTCTTGTGTGTGGTCGGCTGGGCGTTAAGCAAACAAACAAAAACAAACAAGTGCGGCTAGAAGGGAAGTAATACAGAAAGGACAGAAGAAAGAATTGCGGCTTGACAAAAAACAACTTTTAGTTTGATAGACTGTACATATTAGTCGGGGCCCAACAAGTTACTGATATTCATATATTCTTTTTTTCTTGCGTCTGTGTCTTTTGGATTCAACATGAAACCGATATGCTGATGTTTAAGAAGTCTTGAATTCCCATTTTCCGAATTATATTCCGCCATGAAACGTAATGTAAGAATATATTAGCATTTATGTATCAGTTTTTACTTGTTTTGCTGCTTTTTAAGTGCGTTGTTGCGTGTGTTATTGATTATAATTTCGTTTAAATAAAAATATGCAGACAAAATTAATAAAAAGAAACGCACAAAAAATAGATTTGAAGAAGGTAAAATCCAACATAAGAATACCTTTCCTTTTCTAATGCTGAGGTTAACAGATTCAACAAGTACATTGATCTCAAACAATCGTATAAAAGAAAACAAAAAGACAATAAAATAAAGTAAAAACGAAAATCAC
Source organism: Littorina saxatilis (assembly GCF_037325665.1). Classification (NCBI taxonomy): domain Eukaryota; kingdom Metazoa; phylum Mollusca; class Gastropoda; order Littorinimorpha; family Littorinidae; genus Littorina; species Littorina saxatilis. The sequence continues at coordinate 6,666,376 of NC_090259.1, read as the reverse complement.
AGTATCTGATAAATAAAACGATTACAAAGCAGGACACACATTACAAGTGAATTAAGATTGAAACAAGAAACACACACATTACAAGTGAATTAAGATTGAAACAAGAAACACACACATTACAAGTGAATTAAGATTGAAACAAGAAACACACACATTACAAGTGAATTAAGATTGAAACAAGAAACACACACATTTAACATGTAGACAAAAAATGCTAAACAGACTGCTGAAGTTCCAAAACTAACAATTCTAACAAAAAGAATGAGAAGTTGGAGGCACGTTTAATCATTGACAAAAGGAGAAAGTTCATTGAAATACAATTACAATTACAGAACAATCAAAAATTAGAATTAAAATAAAATATATTGAAATAATATTATATAAAATTACATAAATAAAATGAGTCAACCAAACAATTATTTCAATAAAGTAAAAAATAAATAAAGGAAAATGAAAGAAAAGAAAGTCACATAGCATACACAAAAATAACATACAATACAATACAAAATAAAATTAAAAAAACTGAACTTTTATTTGTTCAGACGAAAAGAACTCACCCCTCATTGTGACAATCAATTCGTTCCTGGTAACAACTAGCCAGGAACGATAACTCTCTTTTGCCCAGTCCTAACGGGTTGCGCCCTTTTATATGCTTAGGCCCCTAGGTGGCAATCCTGTCGCATCTGGCGCGGACAGGTCCCGGATTATCGCAGGGTCAAAGGTCACACATATGTAGCAGTTCTTTCCCCTCTTACCTTGCCTGTTTCAAAAGAGAGAGGGATGTTTCGGAAAGGGTATTTTAATGATTATAAAGGTTATACTGATGATTTGGTAAACAGCTCCTGCTGTGGCATTTGTGTGTGCGTGTGCGTGTGTGTGTGTGTGCGTGTGTGTGTATGTGTGTGTGTGTGTGAGTGTGTGTGTGGTGTGTGTGTGTGTATATGTGAGTGTGAGTGTGAATGTGTGTGTGTGTGTGTGTGTGTGTGTGTGTGCGTGTGTGTGTGTGTGTGTGTGTGTGTGTGTGTGTGTCTGTGAGTGTGTGTGTGTGTGTGTATATATGTGAGTGTGAGTGTGAATGTGTGAGTGGGTGTGTGTGTGTGTGTGTGTGTGTGTGTGTGCGTGTGCATGTGTGTAAATAAAATGAATGAATGGCATGATCTGTTTCACTCTCTTTTGTCTTAGCTGCTGTCTGCTTCAATAGACAACGAACGAACGAATCAACAGACGCAAGAACAAGACAATGAATGACTGAAAGAATCAATGATTGACTGAATTAATGTATTAACAAACGAACAAATGAATGAATAAATGGATAGATGAATGGATCGATGAATGGCATGATTGGCTATTTTCTTCATCTTCTTCATCTTCTTTTTGTTAGCAGCTGTCTGCTTTCACACATTTCTGGCGATTTGTACTAAGCCCAGTTCAGATTTGTTTAATGTTACATTGGAGTTTCCAACAGTAGTGACCTACCGAACCCGCGGGGACCAGATTCGGAAAGAAAAATTGACACAGGCAAAATAATGTACACACGCAATTAGAATAGGAAAACAGGTAAGGTTAGCTTACAGAACCCTTCTTTTCCATTGAAAGGCACTCTCCTTCCGGGGAAAACTGTACGTTTCTTCCTCTCACATCTGTCCAGGGTGTTACGTGTGTGTGTGCTGCCCAGGGTGTTACGTGTGTGTATGTGTGTGTGTGTGTGTGTGTGTGTGTGTGTGTGTGTGTGTGTGTATAACGTGATTCCGAGAAAACCACAGGGCCGATCTTCATAAAACTTTACATGAGAGTTCCTGAGTATATTATCCCAAGACATGTTTAAAACAGATTTAAAATTGATTGCATTGTATTCTTCATCGAATTCTGAATCTAAAGATATATATACATATGTCATGTTTACTCTAAAAATGTGATCACAATTAACGAAAATAGGTTAATTATGTACTACGATTTAAATTTAGAAATCGATCCAAAAATGATTTCATCTTATTTCTTATCATTTCCTGATTTCAAAAACATATAGATATAATATGTTTGTATTACAAACAAGCTCAGAAAGTTAAAAAGAATACAGAAAAGAGCGCTTTCTTACTTAGGCCAAAAAAACAATAGGTGTGGTTACGGTAACATAGCCAAAAAAAATAGGGTAGGTAGGTAGGCAATCACTTTTTTTTTTTTTTTTACTTTTTTTTCTAATGTGTACAAATTAAATCTACTTGACAGGGAAATAAGTGTGCGACTCGGGCGCTTTCGCTTTCATTGCGTTTTTTGCACTGGTTTTTTTTGTTTTGTTTATTTTTTTTGTTGACAAATGTAATAAAAAGTTATAGGATCGGCCCCTAAAAATAGGGTAGGTCGGGTTACCGTAACCACACCTATTTTTTTTTTAGGCCTTAGTGCAATACGCTACTGTGCTGTACTGGCTTGTCAATTTCACTTCGTTTTGCACGTGAAAAGTGAGCGATTTTCTTGTCGCGGGAATTGACGAAGCTGTATTGTCTTGGTGAACAAAGTGCGTTCAGTTTCATTCTGTGAGTTCGACACATTGACTAAATGATTTGATTTCGCCTTACGCGACTTGTTTATTCCATAGTTTCGCAAGTGTTGTGTCGATCGGAGAAGCGGATTCGCAACGTGCGCTCTGCGCCCGCGTCCGCATTCTTAACCTCTCTGTGTGAAGCCTGAATAGACGTTTGGGACGATGAAAACATATTTTACGCTTCGCAAACCACATAGCGTATGTCCCGGACGTGTGAAAAGGTCAAAACAGTATTTCAAATATGAAGCGGCGTGTGTGTTTACGAATTTGGTGACCATTTTTTCTTAGTTTTATGCGAATGTTTCATATGCAAGTAATACTTGCACACTTGGAGAACGGAAAAAAGGCAGCGCGTGGTATCAGAGACATAGATGTCTCTGGTGGTATATTGCTATGGTGTGCGGCTAGAAAACGACCAGACAAGCAACACATGCACAAGGATTGATTCCGAGTCATTCCAGATTTTTGTAAATGTGCGTATTTTTTCTATCTTTGTGTGTGTGTGTTTGTGTGTGTGGTGTGTGTGTGTGTGTGATTGTGAGTGTGTTTGTGTGCGTCAGTGCGAGTGTGTGTGATTGTGTTTGTGTGTGTGTGTGTGTTTGTGTGTGAGTGTTTGTATGCGTCAGTGCGCGTATCAGTGTGTGTGTGTGTGTGTGTGTGTGTGTGTGTGTGTGTGTGTGTGTGTGTTTGTGTGCGTGTGTGTAAGCATGTGTGTGTGTGTAAGCCTGTTTGTAAACGTGTGTGTGTGTGTGTGTGTGTGTCAGTGTGTGTGTGTGTGTGTCTCTCTCTCTCAGTCTCTCACTGGTTGGTTTATCTTCCTTCCGGCAAATCCGTGACACCCATCGTCAGCGTTTGTCCCTCGGTGGCCGGGAGCTGGAGCGCGACAGCCATCCCTCCTTTCCGGCGGCCCTTTTTCGTCCCACCAGAACCCCCTTTTTAAAAATTATTAAAATCATCTAAAGTCGATGTAACACCCGGGAACATGCCCCTAATGGTTTTACAGCGAGGGCGTAAAACAACACCTATCATCCGTGTCAGAAAACCGAGTGTTGTCTTTTTCTAATCAGATGTTTGCTGTAATTGCTGTTTATACGGTCAGATATCAGATAATAAAAGAACATTTTAATCTCTATGTTCATGTTAACGTAAAAGGTGAAACAAAATCTCATAACTGCCACAGCCTCGCACCACTTAGGGGGCAAACTATAAAGATAACTATCAATTACTCATCCAGCTGGCCGAAAAATGCAAGGATCAGCCACCAGGGGAAGCTACTACGCCGGTTGTTTACCTTTGACTCGCGCGATACGCCAGTTGCTCCCCTTTGACTCGCGCGATATAAAGTTCACACCTGCCGACCTGGGCCAGGGATGTCGCGCTCCTGCCCTTGTCCAGCCCCCTCCTTTTGTGCGTGGCTTGAGAGAAAGGTGACGACTGGGTGCTATGGCCGATCAGCATTTTGCGTGTTGTTGGGGGAGGTCGCCTAAGTATTAAGCAATGACTCAGTGTCACCGTCTTTAAATGCGTTGTCGGACCATCAGAGAAACAATCCCATGTGTTTTCACAGGGCAAACGGTTTTCTTCTTCTTCTTCTTCTTCTCCGTCTGCGTTCCTGGGCTGAAACGCCCACGTACACTTGTGGGTGTGTTTTTTTTTTTTTTTTTGCACGAGTGTGCTTTTACGTGTATTTTCGTTTTAACCCCGACATTTGCAGCCATACGACTATTTCGGAGGAGAATAAACAATTTCAAAAAGAGGGTCGTAAGTATAACCTCTCACTTTCAACAGTCTTCTTTGTAGTTAAAGCCCCTGAATAGGAAAATAAGGTTTAAGAATGAATCCAGATTCAATGTCAACATCATCACGTGTCTGCGTGATTTAGGCTCAGCAGCAACACGATATCACGGCTCTCTTGATCTGTGAAGCTTGATACCTCATCATACCGTCCTTGATGAGACGAATTGTGCAAATAATGATGTTGGCTGTGTGAGTTGAGACAGAGTGATGACTCTTGCTTTTATTGAGGCAAACTTTCCCGCGTGCACCTGGTCCACATGTGGAGAAACACACCCTCGCTAGTGATTGGTCAATAGCGTCACGTGGGAAAGTTTGCCCCAATAAAAGCAAGAGTATTCAGTCTTGCACAGCACTTACAATCCTGACAGAACATGGTATGTTGAGGACAATGGAGTCAAGTTCTTACATTTTACACAGATGGCCACTGGGTCCTGAGGTAAAAGGGGGGGGGAAGAGGGAGGGGGGGGGGGGGGGGGGTACCCCGACACAAACCCCAAGTGATGGAGACAGAGGTTCCAGTCGACAAGACACACGCCTTCACGTGAAAACCATGGCTCACCGTCTCGGATCTGACGAGGATTGTACATTGAGTTCGACCAGTCCTCCACTTGGAATGCGTTTCTGAATTAATGTATGAAAGGCAACTACCGTAAAATCCCTAGCAAACGCCCCCCCCCCCCCTCCCCTCCGCACAGATTTCGGGTACAAGTACGGGGTGGGCGTTTGCTAGGTATACACCCCTTTGCAAGATAAAGTGATACAACATGTGATTCATGCAATTTTAATGAAAAATAAACACACCGTTTGTTTACTCAGATAAAGATCAACGTTCTGTAATAGAAAACAAGTCGCGTAAGGCGAAAATACAATATTTAGTCAAGTAGTTGTCGAACTCACAGAATGAAACTGAACGCAATGCCATTTTTCAGCAAGACCGTATACTCGTAGCATCGTCAGTCCACCGCTCATGGCAAAGGCAGTGAAATTGACAAGAAGAGCGGGATAGTAGTTGCGCTAAGAAGGATAGCACGCTTTTCTGTACCTCTCTTTGTTTTAACTTTCTGAGCGTGTTTTTAATCCAAACATATCATATATATCTATATGTTTTTGGAATCAGGAACCGACAAGGAATAAGATGAAAGTGTTTTTAAATTGATTTGGACAATTTAATTTTGATAATAAATTTTATATATTTAATTTTCAGAGCTTGTTTTTAATCCGAATATAACATATTTATATGTTTTTGGAATCAGCAAATGATGGAGAATAAGATAAACGTAAATTTGGATCGTTTTATAAATTTTTATTTTTTTTACAATTTTCAGATTTTTAATGACCAAAGTCATTGATTAATTTTTAAGCCACCAAGCTGAAATGCAATACCGAAGTCCGGGCTTCGTCGAAGATTACTTGACCAAAGTTTCAACCAATTTGGTTGAAAAATGAGGGCGTGACAGTGCCGCCTCAACTTTCACGAAAAGCCGGATATGACGTCATCAAAGACATTTATCAAAAAAATGAAAAAAACTTTCGGGGATTTCATACCCAGGAACGCTCATGTCAAATTTCATTAAGATCGGTCCAGTAGTTTAGTCTGAATCGCTCTACACACACACACAGACACACACACGCACGCCACGACCCTCGTTTCGATTCCCCCTCGATGTTAAAATATTTAGTCAAAACTTGACTAAATATAACAAGTCGCGTAAGGCGAAAATACAATATTTAGTCAAGTAGCTGTCGAACTCACAGAATGAAACGCAATGCCATTTTACTCGTAGCATCGTCAGGCCACCGCTCATGGCAAAGGCAGTGAAATTGACAAGAAGAGCGGGGTAGTAGTTGCGCTAAGAAGGATAGCACGCTTTTCTGTACCTCTCTTTGTTTTAACTTTCTGAGCGTGTTTTTAATCCAAACATATCATATCTATATGTTTTTGGAATCAGGAACCGACAAGGAATAAGATGAAAGTGTTTTTAAATTGATTTGGACAATTTAATTTTGATAATAATTTTTATATATTTAATTTTCAGAGCTTGTTTTTAATCCGAATATAACATATTTATATGTTTTTGGAATCAGCAAATGATGGAGAATAAGATAAACGTAAATTTGGATCGTTTTATAAATTTTTATTTTTTTTTACAATTTTCAGATTTTTAATGACCAAAGTCATTAAATAATTTTTAAGCCACCACGCTGAAATGCAATACCGAACCCCGGGTTTCGTCGAAGATTACTTGACCAAAATTTCAACCAATTTGGTTGAAAAATGAGAGCGTGACAGTGCCGCCTCAACTTTCACGAAAAGCCGGATATGACGTCATCAAAGACATTTATCAAAAAAATGAAAAAAATGTATGGGGATATCAATCCCAGGAACTCTCATGTCAAATTTCATAAAGATCGGTCCAGTAGTTTGGTCTGAATCGCTCTACACGCACGCACGCACGCACACACACACACACACACACACACACATACACCACGACCCTCGTTTCGATTCCCCCTCGATGTTAAAATATTTAGTCAAAACTTGACTAAATATAAAAAGAAGAAGTAAAAACCGGCGAACCATCGAACAGTGTGCACAAATAGTAGATAAAGGAGGCCGACTGTCTTAAAAAAAAAAAAAAAATTAAAGCAAAAAAGGGGTGGGCGTTTGCTAGGTAGTGACCCCTCTGCACAACTTTTGGCCAAAAGTGGGGGGTGGGCGTTTGCTAGATACTGGGCGTTTGCTAGGGGTTTTACGGTAGTGTTAACCGGCACAATTATTTCATCATGAAATGTTTACTTTGCACAGAACACAGACAGGATGTTGATTTGACGTTGGCCGTGTTCAAACAGAGGGGTGGTCTTACCCAGTGCAACAGACAGGATGTTGATTTGACGTTGGCCGTGTTCAAACAGAGGGGTGGTCTTACCCAGTGCAACAGTCTGGATGTTGATTTGACGTTGGCCGTGTTCAAACAGAGGGGTGGTCTTACCCAGTGCAACAGTCTGGATGTTGATTTGACGTTGGCCGTGTTCAAACAGAGGGGTGGTCTTACACAGTGCAACAGTCTGGATGTTGATTTGACGTTGGCCGTGTTCAAACAGAGGGGTGGTCTTACACAGTGCAACAGTCTGGATGTTGATTTGACGTTGGCCGTGTTCAAACAGAGGGGTGGTCTTACCCAGTGCAACAGTCTGGATGTTGATTTGACGTTGGCCGTGTTCAAACAGAGGGGTGGTCTTACACAGTGCAACAGACAGGATGTTGATTTGACGTTGGCCGTGTTCAAACAGAGGGGTGGTCTTACACAGTGCAACAGTCTGGATGTTGATTTGACGTTGGCCGTGTTCAAACAGAGGGGTGGTCTTACCCAGTGCAACAGTCTGGATGTTGATTTGACGTTGGCCGTGTTCAAACAGAGGGGTGGTCTTACACAGTGCAACAGTCTGGATGTTGATTTGACGTTGGCCGTGTTCAAACAGAGGGGTGGTCTTACCCAGTGCAACAGACAGGATGTTGATTTGACGTTGGCCGTGTTCAAACAGAGGGGTGGTCTTACACAGTGCAACAGTCTGGATGTTGATTTGACGTTGGCCGTGTTCAAACAGAGGGGTGGTCTTACACAGTGCAACAGTCTGGATGTTGATTTGACGTTGGCCGTGTTCAAACAGAGGGGTGGTCTTACCCAGTGCAACAGTCTGGATGTTGATTTGACGTTGGCCGTGTTCAAACAGAGGGGTGGTCTTACACAGTGCAACAGTCTGGATGTTGATTTGACGTTGGCCGTGTTCAAACAGAGGGGTGGTCTTACACAGTGCAACAGTCTGGATGTTGATTTGACGTTGGCCGTGTTCAAACAGAGGGGTGGTCTTACCCAGTGCAACAGTCTGGATGTTGATTTGACGTTGGCCGTGTTCAAACAGAGGGGTGGTCTTACCCAGTGCAACAGACAGGATGTTGATTTGACGTTGGCCGTGTTCAAACAGAGGGGTGGTCTTACCCAGTGCAACAGTCTGGATGTTGATTTGACGTTGGCCGTGTTCAAACAGAGGGGTGGTCTTACCCAGTGCAACAGTCTGGATGTTGATTTGACGTTGGCCGTGTTCAAACAGAGGGGTGGTCTTACCCAGTGCAACAGTCTGGATGTTGATTTGACGTTGGCCGTGTTCAAACAGAGGGGTGGTCTTACACAGTGCAACAGTCTGGATGTTGATTTGACGTTGGCCGTGTTCAAACAGAGGGGTGGTCTTACCCAGTGCAACAGTCTGGATGTTGATTTGACGTTGGCCGTGTTCAAACAGAGGGGTGGTCTTACACAGTGCAACAGTCTGGATGTTGATTTGACGTTGGCCGTGTTCAAACAGAGGGGTGGTCTTACACAGTGCAACAGTCTGGATGTTGATTTGACGTTGGCCGTGTTCAAACAGAGGGGTGGTCTTACCCAGTGCAACAGTCTGGATGTTGATTTGACGTTGGCCGTGTTCAAACAGAGGGGTGGTCTTACACAGTGCAACAGTCTGGATGTTGATTTGACGTTGGCCGTGTTCAAACAGAGGGGTGGTCTTACCCAGTGCAACAGTCTGGATGTTGATTTGACGTTGGCCGTGTTCAAACAGAGGGGTGGTCTTACACAGTGCAACAGTCTGGATGTTGATTTGACGTTGGCCGTGTTCAAACAGAGGGGTGGTCTTACCCAGTGCAACAGTCTGGATGTTGATTTGACGTTGGCCGTGTTCAAACAGAGGGGTGGTCTTACACAGTGCAACAGTCTGGATGTTGATTTGACGTTGGCCGTGTTCAAACAGAGGGGTGGTCTTACCCAGTGCAACAGTCTGGATGTTGATTTGACGTTGGCCGTGTTCAAACAGAGGGGTGGTCTTACACAGTGCAACAGACAGGATGTTGATTTGACGTTGGCCGTGTTCAAACAGAGGGGTGGTCTTACACAGTGCAACAGTCTGGATGTTGATTTGACGTTGGCCGTGTTCAAACAGAGGGGTGGTCTTACACAGTGCAACAGTCTGGATGTTGATTTGACGTTGGCCGTGTTCAAACAGAGGGGTGGTCTTACACAGTGCAACAGTCTGGATGTTGATTTGACGTTGGCCGTGTTCAAACAGAGGGGTGGTCTTACACAGTGCAACAGTCTGGATGTTGATTTGACGTTGGCCGTGTTCAAACAGAGGGGTGGTCTTACACAGTGCAACAGACAGGATGTTGATTTGACGTTGGCCGTGTTCAAACAGAGGGGTGGTCTTACCCAGTGCAACAGACAGGATGTTGATTTGACGTTGGCCGTGTTCAAACAGAGGGGTGGTCTTACACAGTGCAACAGTCTGGATGTTGATTTGACGTTGGCCGTGTTCAAACAGAGGGGTGGTCTTACCCAGTGCAACAGTCTGGATGTTGATTTGACGTTGGCCGTGTTCAAACAGAGGGGTGGTCTTACACAGTGCAACAGTCTGGATGTTGATTTGACGTTGGCCGTGTTCAAACAGAGGGGTGGTCTTACACAGTGCAACAGTCTGGATGTTGATTTGACGTTGGCCGTGTTCAAACAGAGGGGTGGTCTTACACAGTGCAACAGTCTGGATGTTGATTTGACGTTGGCCGTGTTCAAACAGAGGGGTGGTCTTACCCAGTGCAACAGTCTGGATGTTGATTTGACGTTGGCCGTGTTCAAACAGAGGGGTGGTCTTACACAGTGCAACAGTCTGGATGTTGATTTGACGTTGGCCGTGTTCAAACAGAGGGGTGGTCTTACCCAGTGCAACAGTCTGGATGTTGATTTGACGTTGGCCGTGTTCAAACAGAGGGGTGGTCTTACACAGTGCAACAGTCTGGATGTTGATTTGACGTTGGCCGTGTTCAAACAGAGGGGTGGTCTTACCCAGTGCAACAGTCTGGATGTTGATTTGACGTTGGCCGTGTTCAAACAGAGGGGTGGTCTTACACAGTGCAACAGACAGGATGTTGATTTGACGTTGGCCGTGTTCAAACAGAGGGGTGGTCTTACACAGTGCAACAGTCTGGATGTTGATTTGACGTTGGCCGTGTTCAAACAGAGGGGTGGTCTTACACAGTGCAACAGTCTGGATGTTGATTTGACGTTGGCCGTGTTCAAACAGAGGGGTGGTCTTACACAGTGCAACAGTCTGGATGTTGATTTGACGTTGGCCGTGTTCAAACAGAGGGGTGGTCTTACACAGTGCAACAGTCTGGATGTTGATTTGACGTTGGCCGTGTTCAAACAGAGGGGTGGTCTTACACAGTGCAACAGACAGGATGTTGATTTGACGTTGGCCGTGTTCAAACAGAGGGGTGGTCTTACCCAGTGCAACAGACAGGATGTTGATTTGACGTTGGCCGTGTTCAAACAGAGGGGTGGTCTTACACAGTGCAACAGTCTGGATGTTGATTTGACGTTGGCCGTGTTCAAACAGAGGGGTGGTCTTACCCAGTGCAACAGTCTGGATGTTGATTTGACGTTGGCCGTGTTCAAACAGAGGGGTGGTCTTACACAGTGCAACAGTCTGGATGTTGATTTGACGTTGGCCGTGTTCAAACAGAGGGGTGGTCTTACACAGTGCAACAGTCTGGATGTTGATTTGACGTTGGCCGTGTTCAAACAGAGGGGTGGTCTTACCCAGTGTAACAGTCTGGATGTTGATTTGACGTTGGCCGTGTTCAAACAGAGGGGTGGTCTTACACAGTGCAACAGACAGGATGTTGATTTGACGTTGGCCGTGTTCAAACAGAGGGGTGGTCTTACACAGTGCAACAGTCTGGATGTTGATTTGACGTTGGCCGTGTTCAAACAGAGGGGTGGTCTTACCCAGTGCAACAGTCTGGATGTTGATTTGACGTTGGCCGTGTTCAAACAGAGGGGTGGTCTTACCCAGTGCAACAGTCTGGATGTTGATTTGACGTTGGCCGTGTTCAAACAGAGGGGTGGTCTTACCCAGTGCAACAGTCTGGATGTTGATTTGACGTTGGCCGTGTTCAAACAGAGGGGTGGTCTTACACAGTGCAACAGTCTGGATGTTGATTTGACGTTGGCCGTGTTCAAACAGAGGGGTGGTCTTACACAGTGCAACAGTCTGGATGTTGATTTGACGTTGGCCGTGTTCAAACAGAGGGGTGGTCTTACCCAGTGCAACAGTCTGGATGTTGATTTGACGTTGGCCGTGTTCAAACAGAGGGGTGGTCTTACACAGTGCAACAGACAGGATGTTGATTTGACGTTGGCCGTGTTCAAACAGAGGGGTGGTCTTACACAGTGCAACAGACAGGATGTTGATTTGACGTTGGCCGTGTTCAAACAGAGGGGTGGTCTTACACAGTGCAACAGACAGGATGTTGATTTGACGTTGGCCGTGTTCAAACAGAGGGGTGGTCTTACACAGTGCAACAGTCTGGATGTTGATTTGACGTTGGCCGTGTTCAAACAGAGGGGTGGTCTTACACAGTGCAACAGTCTGGATGTTGATTTGACGTTGGCCGTGTTCAAACAGAGGGGTGGTCTTACCCAGTGCAACAGTCTGGATGTTGATTTGACGTTGGCCGTGTTCAAACAGAGGGGTGGTCTTACCCAGTGCAACAGTCTGGCCAGATCGGAGAGTATGAGTCAAATCGCTTACTTGGGAAAGACTGTGACTTTAACACACACACGCACACTCGCACGAAACACACACTCGCACGAAACACACATTCGCACGAAACACACACTCACTCGCACGCACACCCACACTCGCACGCACACACACACACGCATTCGCACTCACACACTTTCACTGAAAGATTCTTACATCATAAGACTACCTTGTTTTCACTGTAATGATCTACATGCAACAACACAATTTAACGCAGACACAAGCGTGTACATTCAATATATTAATGCGTTCACTTTAAATACAAAATGGTAACACGACGCTCTTTTTCTTAATGGCACATTAACTTTAACCAGAAGGGGATAACGAACACATTAACACACACTCACTATTGTACTGTCTCACCCACTCACCCACTCACCCACTCACCCACTCACCCACTCACCCACTCACCCACTCACCCACTCACCCACCCTACAAATCACTCACTCATTCACTCGTTGAGTCACTTTCTTAATTGGCACCATTGAATTATTTAACACTCGAACATGGATCAAACTTCAAGTCACTTCACAATGCCGAACGCCATGCATGACAAGAGAGAATAATTGTTCCATGTGTCCGAACAAACAAGCCCGAGACAATACACACACAGCGCACACACACACACACACACACACACACACACACACACACACACACACACACACACACACACACACACACACACACACACACACACACACACACACACACACACACCACACACACGTTCACATGTTCACACACACACACACACACACACGGCACACACATATACACACACACTCACACACACTGACACACACACACACACACACACACACACACACACACACACACACACACACACACACACACACACACACTCTCTCGCACTGGGTGGTGTCCCTTGGCGTGAGAGAAGTCGCCTTGACAAGTGCTCTGCAATTTGTCCTACTAAACTCGTCAAAATGACCATTGTTGGACAACATATGTGAAAGCAATGTTTGCCACCCTGCTGTCTGACCACTACCTTAAATCGTGGACAGTGCTGGCGAGGGAGAGGACACTGTGTTTTTCCTTTGACTGAGTGCCAGGCAACCTGACCAAGAAGGGGCCATAATTGTCACCACCGGCCACCTATATCACAGAGGTCACAGGAAGAGTCGAAATCTGTCAAATAAATAAATCAATAAATAAATCAACGGTAACAAAAGAAAGAAATATGAAATAATAAATAAATATTCATATTAATAAATACAATTTAAATAGTGACTATTGAATGTTTTCAGTCTTTAATGTAATTACATTTGTCATTGCCTGTACCGCTATTACGGGAATTGTAGCAAGTCAAACTTTTTTTCAGATTCCACAGATTTGAGTTTATGTATTAATTTCGCTACACATGACGTGCGTAACTATGTCAGTTGTGAGCTCTGTTCATACACATGTATGATCGGAAGTAAATGGATGTCTATTAAACTAGAACATCACGATGAATTCCCAACAAACTTTCTAACTACCTCAATAACTAACTGACTAACTAACTATCCAACTAATGAAGTAACTAACTGCAGGTAAACCCACCTTTCCCTCTTCAAACCACACATCAAAGATGGCGTAGCAGGTGCCAGGAAGTTCACAAGGGGAGACCACTCCCTTGTCCTGACCGTTGACGTGAAGATGGAGTTGTCTGTCGCTGTCCAGACTCACACCCACACGGTTGCCAGTCCGCAAATTATACAGAGGTTCTCGTCCGATGTAATTGTTTATCTGAAATCCAATATAAAAAATTTAAAAAACTCTTTGAAGACACACTTTTTCTCGTGAGACCAGTTTGTGTCATAATCTCCAATCTGCCCAGGCATGTACATGGTATACGACTGCCTGTACGACTACCCCTCCATTTGGTCACATTCCCAACACAGGCATGTACATGGTATACGACTACCCCTCCATTTCGTCACATTCCCAACACAGGCATGTACATGGTATACGACTTCCCCTCCATTTGGTCACATTCCCAACACAGGCATGTACATGGTATACGACTTCCCCTCCATTTCGTCACTTTCCCAACACAGGCATGTACATGGTATACGACTACCCCTCCATTTCGTCACATTCCCAACACAGGTATGTACATGGTATACGACTTCCCCTCCATTTGGTCACATTCCCAACACAGGCATGTACATGGTATACGACTTCCCCTCCATTTCGTCACATTCCCAACACAGGCATGTACATGGTATACGACTTCCCCTCCATTTCGTCACATTCCCAACACAGGCATGTACATGGTATACGACTACCCCTCCATTTCGTCACATTCCCAACACAGGCATGTACATGGTATACGACTTCCTTGGTCACATTCCCAACACAGGCATGTACATGGTATACGACTACCCCTCCATTTGGTCACATTCCAAACACTTCGGAACAGCCTGGGCGCTGTCTGAGCACAGCTGGAATGTGTGGATCAATTAATTTTAAAAAAAGAGGCTTTTCAAGAAATTAATTCATCGACAGATTGTGACTCACCACAGAAAGCGGTCAAGGTATTGATGTGTGTATGTGTCCAAGTGGAGAGATGGTTTAATACCATGTAAAAGCCTTATCATCTCCGTGGTGGGGTACACAACGGTTTAATACCATGTAAAAGCCTTATCATCTCCGTGGTGGGGTACACAATGGTTTAATACCATGTAAAAGCCTTATCATCTCCGTGGTGGGGTACACAACGGTTTAATACCATGTAAAAGCCTTATCATCTCCGTGGTGGGGTACACAACGGTTTAATACCATGTAAAAGCCTTATCAGCTCCGTGGTGGGGTACACAACGGTTTAATACCATGTAAAAGCCTTATCTCCGTGGTGGGGTACACAACGGTTTAATACCATGTAAAAGCCTTATCAGCTCCGTGGTGGGGTACACAACGGTTTAATACCATGTAAAAGCCTTATCATCTCCGTGGTGGGGTACACAACGGTTTAATACCATGTAAAAGCCTTATCATCTCCGTGGTGGGGTACACAATGGTTTAATACCATGTAAAAGCCTTATCATCTCCGTGGTGGGGTACACAACGGTTTAATACCATGTAAAAGCCTTATCATCTCCGTGGTGGGGTACACAACGGTTTAATACCATGTAAAAGCCTTATCATCTCCGTGGTGGGGTACACAACGGTTTAATACCATGATAAACTGAAGTCACACAGACACACACGCAGACACAGACACAGACACACACACACATACACATACAGGGAGACAGAGAATGATGGAGACAAAAAGAGACACTCACAGACAGACCAACAGAGATGACCGCCACCTCTCATCACCACCATGACGTCATGCTAACCTGAGCTCCATGATCCGTGACGTTGCCTGCCCACACCACCACGGCCTTGTCCCAGAAACCGGACCTTGCCGGCAAGGTCATAGAGAAGGGAGATGACGTCACAACGCCCACCGGTAAGTACCAGCCCTCTGGTCCGTCAGCCTTGTCCATGCATATCTACACACGTGCAACATGTGAACACAGTTCCAACGCTACCCCAAATAATCATAGGCAGGTCACACAAGATCAATATCCTCCCTCGACTTGGACATGTATCGAAATTATAAATGTACAGTCCTTTCTATCACGGCGTCCTAGCGCCAACATTAATAATGTTTAGATCTGGCTCACTTCCAGACGGATTACTTGAGCCAAAACTGAAAGTAAATCATTATCTTTGGAAGAAAATGAGTCATTTTCACCATATAATTGTACCTTTCGCGTGAAAATTAGTAACTTCCACCACATAATTGTAATTTTTACGTGAACATTTCAATGATGCGGTTTTGGCGATAGTAAGCCGTCATACCTTCCCGTGAAAACAGTTCAGTACCCTACCTCAACTCTGCCTAGGCATTTGACAAGAATAAGACCACCCCTCCACTGTCACTAGTAGGCCTATGGCTATTTGACAAGGGTAAGACCACCCCTCCACTGTCACTAGTAGGCCTATGGCCATTTGACAAGGATAAGACCACCCCTCCACTGTCACTAGTAGGCCTATGGCCATTTGACAAGGATAAGACCACCCCTCCACTGTCACTAGTAGGCCTATGGCCATTTGACAAGGATAAGACCACCCCTCCACTGTCACTAGTAGGCCTATGGCCATTTGACAAGGATAAGACCACCCCTCCACTGTCACTTGTAGGCATATGGCCATTTGACAAGGATAAGACCATCCCTCCACTGTCACTAGTAGGTCTATGGCCCTATGATAAGGATAAGACCATCCCTCCACTGTCACTATAGTAGGCCTATGGCCATTTGACAAGGATAAGACCACCCCTCCCAGTAGGCCTATGGCCATTTGACAAGGATAAGACCATCCTTCCATTGTCACTACAAGGCCTATGGCCATTTGATAAGGATAAGACCATCCCTCCACTGTCATTACTAGGCCTATGGCCATTTGACAAGGATAAGACCACCCCTCCACTGTCACTACTAGGCCTATGGCCATTGGACAAGGATAAGACCATCCCTCCACTGTCACTACTAGGCCTATGGCCATTTGACAAGGATAAGACCACCCCTCCACTGTCACTACTAGGCCTATGGCCATTGGACAAGGATACGACCACCCCTCCACTGTCACTACTAGGCCTATGGCCATTGGACAAGGATAAGACCATCCCTCCACTGTCACGAATAGGCCTATGGCCATTTTAAAAGAGCAGTCCTTCCCGTGCCAATATTTCTACTCACTATCTCAGGTCTGGCCAGGTCATGCATGGGATATAACCCTTACTTTAGTTGGACACATGCATGGGGCATGACCCTCCCTTTAGTTGGACACATGCATGGGATATAACCCTCCCTTTAGTTGGACACATGCATGGGGCATGACCCTCCCTTTAGTTGGACACATGCATGGGGTATGACCACCCCTTTAGTTGGACACATGCATGGGGTATGACCCTCCCTTTAGTTGGACACATGCATGGGGGATGACCCTCCCTTTAGTTGGACACATGCATGGGGTATGACCCTCCCTTTAGTTGGACACATGCATGGGGTATGACCACCCCTTTAGTTGGACACATGCATGGGGTATGACCACCCCTTTAGTTGGACACATGCATGGGGTATGACCCTCCCTTTAGTTGGACACATGCATGGGGTATGACCCTCCCTTTAGTTGGACACATGCATGGGGTATGACCCTCCCTTTAGTTGGACACATGCATGGGGTATGACCCTCCCTTTAGTTGGACACATGCATGGGGGATGACCCTCCCTTTAGTTGGACACATGCATGGGGTATGACCCTCCCTTTAGTTGGACACATGCATGGGGTATGACCCTCCCTTTAGTTGGACACATGCATGGGGTATGACCCTCCCTTTAGTTGGACACATGCATGGGGTATGACCCTCCCTTTAGTTGGACACATGCATGGGGGATGACCACCCCTTTAGTTGGACACATGCATGGGGTGTGACCCTCCCTTTAGTTGGACACATGCATGGGGGATGACCCTCCCTTTAGTTGGACACATGCATGGGGTATGACCCTCCCTTTAGTTGGACACATGCATGGGGTATGACCCTCCCTTTAGTTGGACACATGCATGGGGTATGACCCTCCCTTTAGTTGGACACATGCATGGGGTATGACCCTCCCTTTAGTTGGACACATGCATGGGGTGTGACCCTCCCTTTAGTTGGACACATGCATGGGGTATGACCCTCCCTTTAGTTGGACACATGCATGGGGTGTGACCCTCCCTTTAGTTGGACACATGCATGGGGTATGACCCTCCCCTTATTTGGACACATGCATGGGGTATGACCACCCCTGTAGTTGGACACATGCATGGGGTATGACCACCCCTTTAGTTGGACACATGCATGGGGTATGACCCTCCCTTTAGTTAGACACATGCATGGGGTATGGCCACCCCTTTAGTTGGACACATGCATGGGGTATGACCACCCCTTTAGTTGGACACATGCATGGGGTATGACCACCCCTTTAGTTGGACACATGCATGGGGTATGACCACCCCTTTAGTTGGACACATGCATGGGGTATGACCCTCCCTTTAGTTAAACACATGCATGGGGTGTAACCCTCCCTTTAGTTGGACACATGCATGGGGGATAACCCTCCCTTTAGTTGGACACATGCATGGGGTATGACCACACCTTTAGTTGGACACATGCATGGGGTATGACCACACCTTTAGTTGGACACATGCATGGGATAAGACCCTCCCTTTAGTTGGACACATACATGGGGTATGACCCTCCCTTTAGTTGGACACATGCATGGGGTATGACCACACCTTTAGTTGGACACATGCATGGGATAAGACCCTCCCTTTAGTTGGACACATGCATGGGGCATGACCCTCCCTTTAGTTGGACACATGCATGGGGTATGACCACCCCTTTAGTCGGACACATGCATGGGGTGTGACCCTCCCTTTAGTTGGACACATACATAGGCTATGACCCTCCCTTTAGTTGGACACATGCAAGGGGTGTGACCCTCCCTTTAGTTGGACACATGCATGGGGTGTGACCCTCCCCTTATTTGGACACATGCATGGGGTATGACCACCCCTTTAGTTGGACACATGCATGGGGTATGACCACCCCTTTAGTTGGACACATGCATGGGGTATGACCACCCCTTTAGTTGGACACATGCATGGGGTATGACCCTCCCTTTAGTTAGACACATGCATGGGGTATGGCCACCCCTTTAGTTGGACACATGTATGGGGTATGACCACCCCTTTAGTTGGACACATGCATGAGGTATGACCACCCGTTTAGTTGGACACATGCATGGGGTATGACCACCCCTTTAGTTGGACACATGCATGGGGTATGACCACCCCTTTAGTTGGACACATGCATGGGGCATGACAGTACCCCTTTAGTTGGACACATGCATGGGGTATGACCCTCCCTTTAGTTAGACACATGCATGGGGTATGGCCACCCCTTTAGTTGGACACATGCATGGGGTATGACCACCCCTTTAGTTGGACACATGCATGGGGTATGACCACCCCTTTAGTTGGACACATGCATGGGGTATGACCACCCCTTTAGTTGGACACATGCATGGGGGATGACCCCCCTTTAGTTGGACACATGCATGGGGTATGACCCTCCCTTTAGTTGGACACATGCATGGGGTATGACCCTCCCTTTAGTTGGACACATGCATGGGGTATGACTCTCCCTTTAGTTGGACACATGCATGGGGTATGACCCTCCCTTTAGTTGGACACATGCATGGGGTATGACCCTCCCTTTAGTTGGACACATGCATGGGGTATGACCCTCCCTTTGGTTGGACACATGCATGGGGGATGACCCTCCCTTTAGTTGGACACATGCAAAAACTGAACGTCCTGAATGCTACCTGTGCCGGGTGGGAAGTTTTTTTTATGAATTGACTTCGAAGTTTGACAGGAAGGCCGGCTTTACAGGAAACACTTTATTTAACAAAACTCTACGCTGTTGATGTTTGGTATGCATAATTACCATAATTACCATCATTACCACACGCATGACAATCAGGGTTAGGTGTTTATTGGTATAAAAAGCGCACGCTGCATAACATACACATGATAACCAGAGTTGGTTGTTCGTCGCTATGCCAGGTTACAATCCAAGCAGAGGTCTTAGTCCGTCGCGATATAACCTTGAATGGTTGAAAACGACGTTAAACACCAAATAAAGAAAGAAAGAGGTCTTAGTTGCTTTGTCTCACTTTGAAAAGCTTGCATCAGTAAAAGGGGCTCTTACTCTGCCACGCCCCTTTAACATTCTGCCAGAGTTATTTCCAAACACAATCCACTAAGAATGCGTCATCTTGAACCTCTCTTCCAAATCTCTGACGTCAAAAACGAAATGAAATGCAAAAAGAATCTACGAAAAAAGTTATAACGTCACCTTCGAATTCTCAAAATTCGTACAGAGGAAACGACAAATGTTTCGAGAATGTATCTTGATGACTTGGTCATCATAAGCAGTAGAAAATTACTCTTGAGGTCTCTGTCAGACTGTAGTTCGACCCGCTCTAATTTACATGATATGCACACACGTGAAGATATGGTGCAGTTATGACATGGTTGCTCTCTCTCACGTCTGTAGGATACACCCATTTACCTCATACAGCTTGTTGACCTCGATGGGATACCGAGACACAACGATTCCGTTTCGGTAACCGCGGCCCTTCCTCTCTGCTGTCTTATGGTTGTTACTGAGGACGATGTTCGTCCCGTGGTTGTCATGGAAATAGAACGATGCCGGCTGCAAAATAAAAATAAAAATAAAAAAAATGTTCACTCGCTCGATATCATTAAATGTTGCCCAAATTGTTGTAAAAAGAAAAACAGTTCAGAGCTCCTCACATTAGAAAGTCACTTTTCCATTTTAGTGGATTTATTTTAATCGAAAATCAAGTTTTGTTATTGTTATTACTTCGATCTACCAAAGAATATCATCTTTAATAAACTAATAACTTTTATTTTCTCGTGGTTTGGTTGTCAATTATAACCTATCGGTCTTTAAAGAGGACGAACAAGATACTCAACAGGCATATAACAATGTTGGACGAACAAGATACTCAACAGGCATATAACAATGTTGGACGAACAAGATACTCAACAGGCATATAACAATGTTGGACGAACAAGATACTCAACAGGCATATAACAATGTTGGACGAACAAGATACTCAACAGGCATATAACAATGTTGGACGAACAAGATACTCAACAGGCATATAACAATGTTGGACGAACAAGATACTCAACAGGCATATAACAATGTTGGACGAACAAGATACTCAACAGGCATATAACAATGTTGGACGAACAAGATACTCAACAGGCATATAACAATGGTGGACGAACAAGATACTCAACAGGCATATAACAATGGTGGATGTTTACTAACAAACAAAGAAACAAACAAACAAACAAAATAACAAGTATTTTGAACTTACTCCGCTAGTATCCCCGTCAGCGATGGGAATGTCCTTGATGGTTATCAGAGCAGACAAGGCCTTGGTGACGTTGTACATCTCTTCTTGCTCCCTCATCACCGTGAGTCTGCGTGTGACGTCAGCAGGGGTCAGCAAGGCCGAAGTGCTGCCCACATGGCCGTTGACAAAGGGTTTCATCTCAGAGGTCAAAGCTGTGACGTCATCACGAGTGACAACCCCTTCAGACCGTTCTACGAAACGCTTGTGTAGTATCAGCTTTCCTCGGTGGTTAAGCAGGACGTTTTTCCTGTCCTGTGTCGCCGCCTTTTTGTCTGAGCTCGTTTTTAATATCGTGCCCGTGACCTGACGGCGATGTGTGTTGATGACTGACGTCAGATGGTCAAAGATGGCGTCTGTTTCAGCAATGGACGCCTTGGTCTGGCGGTCTATGTCTGTCAGTTGATCGTCTGCTTGACCGATGCCTCGCGCCACTTCCGCTTCCTGGGCTGCCAGCGTGCTGGCCAGCTCTCTTAGCGTCGCCCTTGCCTCCCCCCGTCTCTCCTCCACGTCCCTCACATCCGGGCACTGGCGGTGAGCGGTGGTGGCACAATGCAGGCACACTGACACACGGTGTGCGGGGCAGAACTTTACCGGAAGTGTGTCGGCATGGACGGCGCATGCGCTGCGACTTTTAGCGGCCAGTGTTTGTGTCGTGAGTGAGGACAGCTTGTGCACGGCGTGATGTTTGGTGGCCGACTGTTTGTTGTGCAGCGTCGTGCACTTCTGACAGAGCGTGTCTCCACAGTCCATGCACACAGACACAGCGGACACGTTGACACAGACACAACACACGTGCTGCTCGGACAGAAGGCGGTGGGCCTCTACCAGCGCCGCCATTGCCCTGTCTGTCAGGAAACTGTCTGCAATGTCTACAACACTTTTCCCGCTTCTCCTGTCCTTCTCGTCTATAATGGAACAACGCCCGAGTGGACACCGGGCGGCTTCCGCTTGTGATTGAAGCCATGACAACAGGCATTGACGACACAGCAAGTGACCACAGGGAAGAATTTTGGGTTCCACGAAAAGTTCGTGACAAATGCTGCATTGCATTTCATTCGGGTCTACCGGGAGTGCAGACGTCTCCATTTCTCACGCTGCAACAACAAACCAGAGAATATCATCCATATGCCAGTTGTGTAAAGATAGCATACCTAAAGCGCTATTTTGGAAAGTTTTCTGACGATTTGGACCTTAACACGTTTAAGGGGCACTTGCTGTACTGTAATTTAGAAACACCTGCAATGATTTGCTCAAAACTGCGCCGAAACTTTGCCAAATAATTAAATGAATTTTAATCAGCGTGTGGTTTGCTTCATCCAGCTCTCCTGTCAAGAGTCCGGACTTCCGTCCGTCATCAAATTTTATTAAGTCCTCATATATACCCATTCGTCAAAGCAGATTAAGACCGTTGGATTGAGGAAGTCAAACCTACAGTCAAGCTTATGCAAACAAATCCCGTGCCACACAGGGCTAAAACGCATCGCATTATAACAGAAACAAACACAATGACCGTTGGAGAATATCACGGTCTAAAATGACTCCCAAACACAGCATTCAGATTTGAAAAATAGAACGCTCAAACACTAATTCTAAGACCTTCCTCGTTTGTGTTGTCCTCTATTCAACTCCCGAAACGAACTCAATAGCTCTCGGTTCATTTTCAAATCTGTATCTCTAGGAATAGCGCATGAAATGCTCAGCGTCGAAAGGTAGGACGAAAATTATGACTCGCGCAAAAAGGAGTCACACTGAGAATTACAGTCTGGAATGCCCACTCAAAACATAGCCCTTTTCAATTTGAATAACTCAGCGCTGAAACGTTTAGTTTCAGGTATTCCTGGTGTGTGGTCACATTGTTACAACCCCGAACCTGAACTGTATAGTTCTTGGGGCGACGAGAGACATTTTTCTTGTAAGATATTATTGGGTCACTCTCCTGGAAACTGGTCAGTCGGGACAGCGTACAAAAACATTTAAATAAACAACAGAATAATTACTTTCCTTTATTTTTATGTGTTTTGTTGTCTTCAGTGTTATTTGGAGCAACAGTGTGAACAAGAACTAAAGCGTTTGTAAATTCTGTGATTTGCTTTGCACTGCAGAAGCTCTGAAATCGCCACTTTTTTCCATTCGAAAGTGTGACATGCTATCTCTGCACATACACATGCCTCAAATGTACCCATTTGATAACACATTTTTCTACAATTGTTGCAAATTCCTGTGTATGAATTTGATTTCACCCGCCCGATGCGCCCAAACGATCTTTTGATAATAACTTGGTTGCATTTGACCATGTAGAAACAATCGTCTCGCACGTCACGCCTGGTGTCCTATTTTTAGCTTCAACGCCATGCCCAAACATAACTTGTGCATACTGTTTCAGGGGATGGATAATTCTACTCTGACATAGTAAAATATTCGATGTCGTTAATCGCGATTGAATGAGATTCAAGTTGAGTCTGTAAAGCAAGTTTAATGAGATGTTCTGATAGATCTGCAAGTGGTGTCCGAAAATTTGCGATACGTGTGAGCACATTGCAGAACTATTTTCTGGCAAACTTGCGATCTTTCAACCCATTCGCGCATGAATATAAGGGAGTCCCTGTGGGGGTTACACGGTGCAAATGTGTTTTCGTACAATCGAGCACGCGGTTAGACGCAGGAAAACTTTGTTGTTGCGGGGTCCGCGCCAAAGTTGACGACAGACGTGCGAGACGGTACATGTGATCACAACCTTTGAGGTAAGTTTGAGCTTTACGACGGCTCTATTTTTACTATTTTGCGTGTAGAACTTAAACCACTAATATGATTTTGTCATGTTTACAAACTGAATTCGAAAAAAAATGCCTTTCTGTCAGAAAAACGCAACCAAGTGGCAAATTCATGGGTAGAGTAGATCTAGGTACAGTCCAACGTGAAAAGAAGTTTTCGTTTTTTATGATTGTTTTGCGCCTCTTGTTAGTTTATTTTCTATTTTTTTAAATGAAGATTAGATCATGTGGTTCAGGTTCATTTGTTTTGTTGAGAATCTCAAGAAATAACGTTTGAATCTCTCATTATAGCCAGAGCTGTCTCGTTCGTATAGCAGACGCCATTGCTGCTTTCCGCATGCGGTGTCAGCGATGCGTGCGGGGCAGAAATTATGACAGATACTGGCATTTTCATTTGCACTGGAGCAGATTTTACACAGCGTGTAGTCATTTTTACATTTAGTCAAGTTTTGACTAAATTTTTTAACATTGACGGGGAATCGAGACGAGGGTCGTGGTGAATGTGTGTGTGTGTGGGTGAGTGTGTCTGTGCGTGTGTGTGTGTAGAGCGATTCAGACTAAACTACTGGACCGATCTTTATGAAATTTTACATGAGAGTTCCTGGGCATGAAATCCCCAGATGGTTTTTTTCTTTTTTGGGATAAATGTCTTTGATGATGTCATATCCGGCTTTTTGTAAAAGTTGAAGCGGCACTGTCACACCCTCATTCTTCAATCAAATTGATTAAAATTTTGGCAAAGCAATCTTTGACGAAGGCCGGACTTTGTGTTGCATTTCAGCTTGGAGGCTTAAAAATTGATTAATGACTTTGGTCATTAAAAATCTGAATTGTAATTAAAATTTTATTTTTTATAAAACGATCCAAAACTACGTTCATTTTATTCTTCATCATTTTCTGATCCAAAAACATATAAATATGTTATATTCGGATTAAAAACAAGCTCTGAAAATTAAAAATATAAAAATTATCATTAAAATAAAATTTCCGAAATCGATTTAAAAACAATGCCATCTTATTCCTTGTCGGTTCCTGATTCAAAAAACATATAGATATATATAATATGTTTGGATTAAAAACACGCTCAGAAAGATCAAACGAAGAGAGGTGCAGTAAAGCGTGCTATGCAGCACAGCGAAACCAATACCACCCTAAACAGGCTCGTCAGTTTCACTGCGGTCATTGTTAAAAAATGCAGTGCGTTCAGTTTCAATCTGTGAGTTCCACAGCTTGACTAAATGTAGTAATTTCGCCTTGCGCGACTTGTTGTTTCTTTGTGTTACGAGGATGTGTTCAGGACAGAACCACTCTGATTTCCAATGTGTGTATCTTGGGATCTTGACGGTTGTAACATGCACTGTTATGTACCTCAATGTGCGATGTAAAGCTGTGGTAGCAATTAAAATATCTGACTCCAACTGTTGCAAACTTTTTTTTCAAATGCCAGGATGCTGCTAATGCTCCTATCCTTTTCCAGTCAATGCTGATCCAGGAGCAGATCAGAGAGACCGGTACGTTTCTACTGTAAATAATTGTTTTAACATGTTTTTCATTAATCTTAATCTTATTATACTGGAATGACTTTGCTTGCATGCAGTCATTTTTTTTTAATTTTCTGTATCCATACTGATTTGTGCAGACATTCCTAGCAAAGTCTTTCCATGACATGGTAAGTGCAGGTTACATATGGAATCAATTACATTTATACATGTACTTCAAGTACCAAGTTACCCCTAGTTGGTATGAATGGAGAGCTTCAGTTGTCTGCTTTTCTGAGGTAGACATTTCCAAGTTTATTGGTGTCACTTGCTCCTTGTATTTTTAATTCATGATGTAAACCTTTTCAGTTACTATTTTTAATTTTTCTATTTTAAGAAAGGTTCATTTGTTTGTCCACAGATTGACACACTGGATGGGAATGGGGTGGTTGTCCGTTTACTTAGGAAACAAGGATCATCGTTTGTGTGGCCTGCTGTGGAGGAGATATTTTTTGTGAAGTTTGAGGAAGTATTTGAGGTGCGCTGCCTGTCCCAACTCTTGACAGACGTGGCAGACACACATTTCAATAAAAAGTTGTTTCGTTTTGACTGAAATAAACCCATGGTTAACTGATATTGGTGTCTGTGTTTGTTTGCGGTGTCCATGGTTACACGCGAGACGTTCTGTGTCATTTGATGAATATCTGCATGTATTACCAAGATTTTTCAAAGTATGTCCATATTCCTGTTTTAAGTATTCATGGAGA
The DNA here is from genome assembly GCF_037325665.1 of Littorina saxatilis. Lineage (NCBI taxonomy): Eukaryota > Metazoa > Mollusca > Gastropoda > Littorinimorpha > Littorinidae > Littorina > Littorina saxatilis. The sequence continues at coordinate 6,640,309 of NC_090259.1, read as the reverse complement.
TTCTTTAAATCATACAATTTTACAGATAGCAATATATGATCACTTGCTGGAAAGGTTTTCTGTAAATGAGGAAATTGTTGATCTGGCGTCCTCATAGTAATCCCCCCATTATGTAAGTGTATGGTATATTTTGAAACTTCTGGTACTTCTATGAAGCAATTTCTATTGTATCTCATTGGAAATTGCATGATAATCACTTGTATTTTTTATGATAGAGTAAAAATGTGCCTCTAATGGTGTCCTGTGTTACACGCGAGACGAGGCAACCTTCAACACATTATCTTAAATTATAACATTTCCAAAAGTTTATCTTGCTTTTCAAAACATTGTGTTGGAAAGTTGAGATGTTAAACAAACCAAACACACCAAAATATTTCAATTTTGACTAACTTTATTTTTGGGCACTCAAGTCACACATCTGACCAGTTTTCAGGAGAGTGACCCTATTAAGTGTCACTTTTAACTTGTGCTACTTTGTTGTGTACTGGATATCGCGGTTAGAGAGAGACAGAGAGAGAGAGATTGGATTGTTTACTCATTTAGGCCATAGCCCCTTATGAGGGGGGTGAACATATATATATACAATGACATAATGACATTTGCTCACAAATCAAATGAAATAAATCATACACGAACTAAGACATTACATTTCAAATAAAATATATCGTAGGCTTACATGAACTAAGACATAACAACACTACGTTGCCGAAATGCTTTGTACACATAA
>NC_090259.1:6617082-6634582 GCF_037325665.1 Littorina saxatilis | reverse complement strand
TACGAAAAGATCTAAATATGTTAAAAAAAAAATCGATTTCCTCGTCAGACAAGGAAAACCAAGGCATCCTGTCAGGGATAGAATGAGCCGAACTCATTTTGACCTGAGTTCAGGATGGCATGTCTGATCATTGTCACGAATGTAAAGAGTCCAAGTTAGACCTGCTGCTCAAGTATCTACAATGTTCCCAAGGAAAGGAGATAACTCATGCCAAAGTTATTTTTCATCAAAAACACTTGGGTTGATGTTAATACTTTTGAATTGTCTCCCAGTCTTGTAATCCAAATGTATGAGCACATACGTTCATCTGTTCTTATTATTGGAATAACATTCTGGAAGTTTCTGAGAGAGGGTAAATTGCTATTGTGTTGAATAATCCCGGCAAGGACACCTTTGACATTTGACATATATTTACAGTAGCACTGCATAATTGGTTATTTTGTTTATAATATCTCTAATGTTGTTGTCATTGTCATTATATGATGTTTATAGGGGGGGGGGGTGTCAAAGGCGGGGGCACTCTTTACGTGGTGTTAAAATATCGGTATTTGAACATTACTTCAATGATGATAATATAAGTGCCATTTGGCCAATTTTTACTTTTTGGTATTTACTTTTTTTTTTTTAATGCGGAACTTTTCTCTGGGATTTCAAAAGCCAGAATATATTTTATTTATTCTTTTCGTACACAGAATAATATGATAAACTTTGTTCATGATTTTGTTTTAAAAATTCTACATTTGAATGGGGGGGGGGGGGGGTCCTATTTTTTTTTTTACAAAACGTGTCCGAGTGGTGTGTGCACCCTACCTATTTAAAATCATCACAACAAATCCATTTTAGATGCAATTTGAAAAAAATAAAATATATTCTGGCTTCAGAAATGCTAGAGAATAGTTCCGCATTATAACGCTGCGTCGCCCAAAACAAATAACGGTTTTGGGTGTGACAAAAAAAAGAACAGGGCCGGAGTGCTATGTAACTAAATTATGAACAATTCTTCCAAATCCATTTATAAAATATGACACTACCAGACTATGTTTTCGCATATTGAGCCAGAATGTTTAGTTATGGTAAATTGATGTTGCAGTTCCGGAGCAAATGATCAACATTTCTTTGCGAATTTGCGTTCAAACGAAAAGCAGACATCTTCATTTTCTTCCAAGGGAGAAATCGTTGGTCATAAAGTCTGGCAGGACCCAAACATACTTCTGCACGCTTTCTTTTCTTGTCATATTCAGTTGCTTCGCAAAAATAAAATGTCATTGGTTTTCTCAACTTGTCAAATCAGTCAAAACGACCGCAGAACACAGAACTGGGAAATGACACTGATTGAAATACGAAAGATCTTCGATGACGAAAGTATAAATGACGTCATGTGGTCACACCTATCTCGAGAACTATTTTCGATTTGCCCAAACTAAAAAGTCTGGCTCAATATGCGGAAACATGCTGGTAGTGTCATATTTGTTTAATGGGTGTGGAAGATCGTACTGCTCATAATTAACATAGCACTCCGGCCCTGTTCTTTTTTTCGTCACACCCAAAACCGTTATTTGTTTTGGGCGACGCAGCATTATAATTATTAGTTGTAGTGTCTGCACAACCGAGACTGACATTTCACGTGTTCCGAGCACCTGCGTTACCGAGACATGACGTGCGAGTCTGCTTGTAAAATGACGTCATTGTTCTGATCACACTGCGCCAGGAACATTCAGAATGGTGAACCGATTTCTGTCTTGAAGAGGAGAAATGAGAGGGTTTCTGCTCATATCCCTCGTGGCGTGTGTGCTGAGTCCTGTAACACATTCAAGTCAAGGTCAGTCCCAGGGAGGGAGGGAGGGAGAAATAGATGGAGAGATTGACATACAGATAGCTGTCAAAAAACAAGTACTAGTAAATGTATTGTTATTGGCAAGAAGTGATAATGACCTGTTTTTCCACAAAAAGAGATCATTAGTTGGAAGAGAGAGAGTGAGAGAGAGAGAGAGAGAGAGAGAGAGAGACATAAGACAGACAGACAAACAGACAGACAGACAGACGAACAGACACACAGACAGAAAGCTTTCTTGGGCATTGGTATGAGCCAACCTGACTCCTATTGTTTGAGTGACGGTGTTTGTGTAGGTGCCAGGCATGCCAGGAGTGAAGACGTCCCGTCTGACGCCCTGAAGCCCTTGAACGCTGCACAACGGGACCAGCCTCCAGCCCACACAGGATGGAACTCCACCCACACAGGAAGGAACTCCGCCCAAGATGCAAGCAGCGCTGACTTAGTCAGCCGTCTCTCCTCACAAGTCCAGAGCGACGCCGACCCCCCACACAGTCCAGCTGCACGAGTCGAGGCAGAAGAGACAGTGCCACGACTTGAGCCTGAGGCAGTGATAGCCAGTGTCAGGACGGCGGGGGTCAAGTCCCACACACGGCCCTCTCCCCCAACACAGCAAGCGGCAAGAGAGGGATCCCAAATACCGCTGTCGGCTGATAGAGTCACCACTACCTCCACACCAAAGCCAACGTCTGTGCACAGGGTCCAAAGCCGACAGGGGGCTGAGGAAAAAGGCAGCGGGCCGCCCCCATCCCCAACAAGACACAGTACTGATGACAGCAGTTCGGTCCAGCCCCTGCTAAAAGGGAAGGAGGGGGACAGAGAGGCAGGGAACGTAACGGACACGGTTGAAGGCAGAAACGACAAACACGACACACCGTCCCATGATGCACAGCGTCAGAGTCGAGAGGACTCCGTGAAGAACATACAGACAACCCCCCTCACGCACAACAGAGAAGCAGAGCAGCCTCATCGCCAAGAGGAGAACGCTAGCCTCAGAGCAACATTGCCATTACTAGATGACCTTGGGGAAGGTGACGACACAGCCGCCGATGTTTTTCCCGGCCTGGCACAGCGGAACCAAAACCAAAGCGAGAACCATGGGCGACACAGAAGAAAGAGTAAGCTTATGTCTTTGTGTGCCTTAGATGTCACGTATTATACTCTCTCGTTTTGAATGTATATTTAACAAGTCGCGTAAGGCGAAAATACAATATTTAGTCAAGTAGCTGTCGAACTCACAGAATGAAACTGAACGCAACGCAACGCAGCAAGACCGTATACTCGTAGCATCGTCACTCCACCGCCCGTGGCAAAGGCAGTGCACGTGGAATTGACAAGAAGAGCGGGGTATTCGTTGCGCTAAGAAGGATAGCACGCTTTTCTGTACCTCTCTTCGTTTTAACTTTCTGAGCGTGTTTTTAATCCAAACATATCATATCTATATATTTTTGGAATCAGGAACCGACAAGGAATAAGATGAAAGTGTTTTTGAATTGATTTCGAAAAAAAAAATTGATAATAATTTTTATATATTTAATTTTCAGAGCTTGTTTTTAATCCGAATATAACATATTTATATGTTTTTGGAATCAGCAAATGATGGAGAATAAGATAAACGTAAATTTGGATCGTTTTATAAATTTTTATTTTTTTTTACAATTTTCAGATTTTTAATTACCAAAGTCATTAATTAATTTTTAAGCCACCAAGCTGAAATGCAATACCGAACCCCGGGCTTCGTCGAAGATTACTTGACCAAAATTTGAACCAATTTGGTTGAAAAATGAGGGCGTGACAGTGCCGCCTCAACTTTCACGAAAAGCCGGATATGACGTCATCAAAGACATCAAAAAAATGAAAAAAACGTTCGGGGATTTCATACCCAGGAACTCTCATGTCAAATTTCATAAAGATCGGTCCAGTAGTTTAGTCTGAATCGCTCTACACACACACACACAGACAGACACACGCACATACACCACGACCCTCGTTTCGATTCCCCCTCGATGTTAAAATATTTAGTCAAAACTTGACTAAATATAAAAAGGAACAAGTGCCAGTTAAACTCTCTCTCTCTCTCTCTCTCTCTCTCTCTCTCTCTCTCTCTCTCTCTCTCTCTCTCTCTCTCTCTCTCTCTCTCCCTCTCTCTCTCTCTCTCTCTCTCACTCCCCAATTGTAATATTGATTTGTGTTGAACCATACTGAAAAGCGTTATAACAGTTTCATAAAACTTTTTCCGAAAGGTTCCAGTACGTCCAACAAACTCATCAAAACGCCATGATATTAACATCTATTGTGTTTTCAGCGTAGCAATAGGGTCTGATATTTAGACGAGACAAGTAATATAGACACACACACAGATACACACACACACACACATTCAACACACACACACACACACACACACACAAACACACACACACACACACACACACACACACACACATTCAACACACACAAACGCGCACACACACACACGCACACACACACACGCGCGACGGATTTGAACGAAAAGTGTATGAACTCTTAGGTAAGACACCAAATAAACTTTCGGATGTACAAAATGTAAAATATCATTCAGTTTAAGTCACTGTTTCGACGGTTGAAAGGGAATCATGCCGTCACAAAAAGCCATTTTTGAGGGTAGGCGTGGTCACGGACCTGTGACGTCATACCCAAATATTGCTCAGATTCCAGAAACACATTTTTGAGCAGAAGAAAGACTGATCTTCAAATACACGTATATTTCTGACCAAAAAACTGCTGTTTAACATCTGGGGTATACCACTGAAAAAATATCCTTAACTTTTTGTGCTCAGTGTAGTTTACGGTATATGTCATTGCACCATGATCGATGTTGTCTCTTTGCATATATTCCGATACTAAATGTCATTGTAATATGATCGATATTGTCTCTTTGACAAGACCGATACTGAACCTTCGTCAAAAACGTATTGCAACAGATTTCGCACCCAATATAAAGCATTAATTTCCGTGTCGTGATCGATGTTGTCTCTTTGCAGGGGGCACTGTCAACTATTCACCTCCATGCCTTTGCGAAGGTGGCTGTAAAAATGAATTGCGAACGGAATATTCACAGGGGAAGTCTTTTGGTGCGGTATCTCTCTCTCTCTCTCTCTCTCTCTCTCTCTCTCTCTCTCTCTCTCTCTCTCTCTCTCTCTCTCTCTCTCTCTCTCTCTCTCTCTCTCTCTCTCATATATATATGATGAATACCCGCTTCGCCGGGTAGCCGGCTTCGCCGGGAAGAAGTAGAGCCGAATACCCGGCTTCGCCGGCGCACGAAGGAAGGGAGATAAACGCGCAAAACACTGGAGAAGATAAGGAAGAGTAATACCCGGCTTCGCCGGGATGAAAGAGTTGTGGACAGTGACCTTCTAAAAATAATAACGGGAATATGGATTGAGCGTTGTGGACAGTGACCTTCTAAAAATAGTAACGGGAATATGGATTGACGCCACACGAAGGAAGGGAGATAAACGCAAAACACTGGAGAAGATAAGGAAGAGTTACTGGGAATGGATCTGGGAAGATGAACCGAAAAACCAAAATCGGTTCAGCGCTGCGAGCACGTGTTGGAAATTCTCATCGACTAGGTTGTGTCCGGGGTGTACCTGAATATGCCCACCAAATTTGAAGCAGATCCATCGAGAACTTTGGCCGTGCATCGCGAACACACACACACACACACACACACACACACACACACACACACACACACACACACACACACACACACACACACAGACAGACAGACACAAGTCGTATATATATATATATATATATATGTATAATGTCATGTATAATGTCATGTCAAGTTGTTTCAAAGACTATATGCATTTGTCTGTCAAATAAAACCAAATTTGCTCGGGAGTACCTCCCGTGCCTTAAACTCCTTAACTGAGCGTCTTTTTTGAATTGGTTCCTCGTCTATACGTTGTAGCTCCATATAAGGAAAACCAACAAGTTTCTTTTTGCGTTTTTATTCACTTATAGTTTGATCACACCCTGTTCTTTTGCAAATCAAGTTTTTAACGATTTTCTTTTAACTTTATTTTGCAATGTCGATGTCACTCTTTTGGACCATGACCCAACTCCCAACTGCTGGCGTAATCTGGTGGTAAGAAATTCCCAAACACTAGTTGCTGTTGTGTTGTATCTTGTGTTTAGACGGGCGCAGTGGCACAATGGTAAGACATCGACCTACTAATTGGAAGGTCGTGAGTTCGAATCCCGGCCGCGGCCGCCTGATGGGTTAAGGGTGAAGATTTGTCCGATCTCGCAGGTCAACTTATGTGCAGACCTGCTAGTGCCTTATCCCCCTTCGTGTGTACACTCAAGCACAAGACCAAGTGCGCACGGAAAAGATCATGTAATCCTTGTCAGAGCTCGGTGGGTGATAGAAATACGAAAATACCCAGCATGTTTCCCCCGAAATCGGCGTATGCTACCTGAATGGCGGGGTAAAAACGGTCGTACACATTAAAAACCCACTCATGCATTGATGCAACAACATGAGCGAACGTGGGAGTTTGAGCGCATGAACGAAGAAAAACGAAGACGACGAATCTTGTGTTTCAAGTTTGACTAACATTTTAACTTCGTCTATCGACCGTTACATCGACACAGGCTACAGCGTTACATCGACACAGGCTACAGCTATGGCGCGATCGTTACATCGACACAGGCTACAGCTATGACGATCGTTACATCGACACAGGCTACAGCTATGACGATCGTTACATCGACACAGGCTACAGCTATGACGATCGTTACATCGACACAGGCTACAGCTATGACGATCGTTACAGCGACACAGGCTACAGCTATGACGATCGTTACATCGACACAGGCTACAGCTATGACGATCGTTACATCGACACAGGCTACAGCTATGACGATCGTTACATCGACACAGGCTACAGCTATGACGATCGTTACATCGACACAGGCTACAGCTATGACAATCGTTACCAGTAGTGTGTGCCTGACATCAAAATTCAAACTTGCCATCTCTCTTCGTAAGTGACATCGTTGAAAACAACGACGGCAGTGCATTGTGTGTTAATGTTGCTTCTGGGAAGCATCGTCCCACAGCAAAACGACGTGACGGCGTGATGTGCATCGACTAAGCAAATGGCAATCGTTACCGTTTGACACAGAAAATGTAGCTAACTTGCTTTGACAAAGTAAACGGATTAAAGTAGGTTAAAGCTTATATTTGGGTAAATAGCGTTCAGAGAAGGCAGTGTGTAGCTCCCATTACATCAATGTTGACCAGAGCCATCCGATGAGTAGCAGAAGAACTTTCCTATCAACAGGAAAATTGGACACGGTGTGTGGCGATCGACATACATCGATTTCCAAAACGTTTGCGCAACAACAAATGAAAATGTGTTACTTATTTTACGATATGTTTCAAGGTGGTTTCCTTCTGGCCACGTTCTTGAACAGCGTCATATTATAGACTAGAATGAATACCCGCTTCGCCGGGTAGCCGGCTTCGCCGGGAAGAAGTACTTAGAGCCGCCAAGCTTAGGTCCCTCCCAGATTCGTGGAATGGGAACAGCACGAAAATGATTCAGTGGCCATAATGCCATTCCTGACCATATCGAGTCCCATCCTTGTCGACGAATGTAACCGTGTTAATCACCTTTGGAGGCGAACTCCACTCAAACAGGATTGAGCAATTTAGAGCTTATCTCTAAGCCCTTTTGATCTGTTATGGCTTCTCAAAGGAAGGCCAGTACATACAAATACACAAAAGCCGCCAGACCACATCACAAACAGAACTGAACAATCCACAGGTGTTGCCCACATAGAGAGAGAGAGAGACACACACACACACACACACACACACACAAACACAGAGAAGCCGTATATATAGAGAGATAGATGACAGTGTATTTTTCGCGTGGCTATAAATTGATTCGACCTTTGCACTTTTACAGTGAGGATAATTTACGGGTCCAATTTACGTTCTGGACACTGCGGTGACCTTCTAAAAATAGTAACAGAACGCCGGGAATATCCGAAGATGCCCCACTCATACTATAGTGCACCATACGAAGGAAGGGAGGTAAACGCTGAAAACCTGGAGAAGATAAGGAAGAGTTACTTATAATGGTGAAATGAACACAAATAACCAAAATCGGTTCAGCGCTGCGCGCTGAGAGCACGTGTTGAAATATCTCATCGATGATATTGTGTCCGGGGTGTAGCTGAATACGGTGTCCAAATTTGAAAAAGATCCACCGAGAACTTTGGCGTTGTGATGTGGTGTAGCGGCTTTGGTGTGTCGGTATGGGGGCCCGGGTAGCTGAGGTGGAACCAAAATCGGTTCAGCGCTGCGCGCTGAGAGCACGTGTTGAAATATCTCATCGATCAGGTTGTGTCCGGGGTCTCTGTGAATAAGCCCACCAAATTTGAAGCAGATCCATCGAGAACTTTGGCCGTGCATCGCGAAGACACAGATAGACACACAGACACACAGACACAAGTCGTATATATATATAGATTACATTCGAATTAAGGCTGGGATGGACACGCCGGGTCAACTGTATGTGTAAGCTAAGAATCACTTTCCATGTCCCACCCCTGTGTCACCACAGTGGCACGTAAAAGACCTCGATCATTCTGCCATAAGTGCAGGTGGCTGATTACGGCCACTGATTACACCTACATACACACACACCTGGGTAGCACAATTCTTGTTGCTGCTTGTTTTCCACTGGGAGGAAGCTACCCGAATTTCCCAGCAAGGTCAAAATAAAGAAATAAAGAATTGTAATAACCACCCTCATATTGTTCTTGTCGATTTCAGTGAATTTCCTTTTGGGGAAGCCAGTGGAAAGTAGCTCCCAACAAGGCGCTTTCGGCCCGCCCTGCGTCCTGACAGATGGACGGTTTGAAGGTCTTTCTGGCGCCACATGTTGGTCAAGTGCCACCAGCGATTATGCGCCGTGGGTGATCATCGACATGGAGACCGAGTTAACTGTCGCCACCATTTTTTTGTATAAGATTACGCAGAGCGGTAAGTAAGCCAATCATGTGGTTGCGTGTGGTGTACCAGAGTGGTGGTAGCGTGTGGTGTACCAGAGTGGTGGTTGCGTGTGGTGTACCAGAGTGGTGGTTGCGTGTGGTGTACCAGAGTGGTGGTAGCGTGTGGTGTACCAGAGTGGTGGTAGCGTGTGGTGTACCAGAGTGGTGGTAGCGTGTGGTGTACCAGAGTGGTGGTAGCGTGTGGTGTACCAGAGTGGTGGTTGCGTGTGGTGTACCAGAGTGGTGGTAGCGTGTGGTGTACCAGAGTGGTGGTTGCGTGTGGTGTACCAGAGTGGTGGTAGCGTGTGGTGTACCAGAGTGGTGGTAGCGTGTGGTGTACCAGAGTGGTGGTAGCGTGTGGTGTACCAGAGTGGTGGTTGCGTGTGGTGTACCAGAGTGGTGGTTGCGTGTGGTGTACCAGAGTGGTGGTAGCGTGTGGTGTACCAGAGTGGTGGTAGCGTGTGGTGTACCAGAGTGGTGGTTGCGTGTGGTGTACCAGAGTGGTGGTAGCGTGTGGTGTACCAGAGTGGTGGTAGCGTGTGGTGTACCAGAGTGGTGGTTGCGTGTGGTGTACCAGAGTGGTGGTAGCGTGTGGTGTACCAGAGTGGTGGTTGCGTGTGGTGTACCAGAGTGGTGGTAGCGTGTGGTGTACCAGAGTGGTGGTAGCGTGTGGTGTACCAGAGTGGTGGTAGCGTGTGGTGTACCAGAGTGGTGGTTGCGTGTGGTGTACCAGAGTGGTGGTAGCGTGTGGTGTACCAGAGTGGTGGTAGCGTGTGGTGTACCAGAGTGGTGGTAGCGTGTGGTGTACCAGAGTGGTGGTAGCGTGTGGTGTACCAGAGTGGTGGTTGCGTGTGGTGTACCAGAGTGGTGGTAGCGTGTGGTGTACCAGAGTGGTGGTTGCGTGTGGTGTACCAGAGTGGTGGTGAATGCAGTGGACATAGTATGACCAAGCTAAGAAAGGGTAACTCCCGCGGAAAACTTGAATTCCAGAAAACAGGGTGACAAATGTTCACGTGATCACAGCCTGCAACTGCGAAAGGGAGGCAATCGGGTGTTTGTTGTTCTTGTTTCAGATACGTACAAGAACACGCTGAGATCTACCAGTGTGTCAGTGGACGGAGTGCATTGCGGCGATATTTATGACTATGGGGACAACCGCCCTGAAGCCTCGACATATATCGCAGCCAGCCGTGAGTAGACGACAGTGTATACCTCCACACTTATCTTTGCATACTTCTTCTTCTTCTTCTTCTTCTTCGTTCATGGGCTTATAGGCTCCCACGTTCACCCATGTTTTTAGCACGAGAGCAGTTTTACGTGTATGACGTTTTTACCCCGCCATTCGGGCAGCATACGCCGATTTCGGGGGAGGCATGCTGGGTATTTTCGTGTTTCTACAACCCACCGAACTCTGACATGGATTACAGGATCTTTTCCGCGCGCACTTGGTCTTGTGCTTACGCGTACACACGAAGGGGGTTAATTCACTAAGCAGGTCTGCATATAAGTTGATCTGGGAGATCGGAAAAGTCTCCACTCTCAACCCACCAGGCGGCAGCGACCGGGATTCGAACTCACGACCTCCCGATTAGGAGGCCGACGTCTTACCACCACGCCACTGCGCCCGTCGAGTCATCTTTGCACACAAATCAAGCTAGACCCGACAAAGCTTGGCACACACATCAAGCTAGACCCGACATAGCGTGGCACACACATCAAGCTAGCCCCGACATAGCTTGGCACACGAATCAAGCTAGACCCGACAAAGCGTGGCACACACATCAAGCTAGACCCGACATAGCGTGGCACACACATCAAGCTAGACCCGACAAAGCTTGGCACACACATCAAGCTAGACCCGACATAGCGTGGCACACACATCAAGCTAGACCCGACAAAGCTTGGCACACACATCAAGCTAGACCCGACATAGCGTGGCACACACATCAAGCTAGACCCGACAAAGCTTGGCACACACATCAAGCTAGACCAGACATAGCGTGGCACACACATCAAGCTAGACCAGACATAGCTTGGCACACACATCAAGCTAGACCAGACATAGCTTGGCACACAAATCAAACTAGACCAGACATAGCTTGGCACACAAATCAAGCTAGACCAGACATAGCTTGGCACACAAATCAAGCTAGACCAGACATAGCGTGGCACACACATCAAGCTAGACCCGACAAAGCTTGGCACACACATCAAGCTAGACCAGACATAGGGTGGCACACACATCAAGCTAGACCAGACATAGCTTGGCACACAAATCAAACTAGACCAGACATAGCTTGGCACACAAATCAAGCTAGACCAGACATAGCTTGGCACACAAATCAAGCTAGACCAGACAAAGTTTATTGTTTATCATTTCCTGATGCCAATAAACTATAGACATGTTATGTTTGTATGAAAAACAAGCTCGGAAGGTTCAAAAGATTAATAAAATCGCGCTTTCCTGTTAAGCTCAACCGCTACCGCGCTTTACATGCTTGTTAGTTTAAGTACGTTTTCACGTGAAAACTGTCAGCGATTTCCTTGCCACGGGATATTCACGAAGTTTTATTGTCTTGGTACAAAAAATATGCAGTGTGTTCAGTTTTATTTTGTGAGTTTGGCACATTGACTAAATGAAGTAATTTTGCATTACGCGACTTTTTACATTTAGTCAAGTTTTGACAAAATGTTTTAACATAGAGACGAGGGTCGTGGTGTATGTGTGTGTGTGTGTGTGTGTGTGTGTGTGTGTGTGTGTGTGTGTGTGTGTGTGTGTGTGTGTGTGTGTGTGTGTGTGTCTGTGTGTGTCTGTGCGTGTGTGTGTGTTGAGCGATTCAGACCAAACTACTGGACCGATCTGTATGAAATTTGACATGAGAGTTCCTGGGAATGATATCCCCGGACGTTTTTTTCTTTTTTCGATAAATACCTTTGATGACGTCATATCCGGCTTTTTGTAAAAGTTGAGGCGGCACTGTCACACCCTCATTTTTCAATCACATTGATTGAAATTTTGGCCAAGCAATCTTCGACGAAGGCCGGACTTCGGTATTGCACTTCAGCTTGGTGGCTTAACAATTAATTGATGACTTTGGTCATTAAAAATCTGAAAATTGTAAAAAAAAAATTAAAAAAAAATTAGAACGATCCAAATTTACGTTCATCTTATTCTTCATCATTTTCTTATTCCAAAAACATATAAATATGTTATATTTGGATTAAAAACAAGCTCTGAAAATTAAAAATATAAAAATTATTATTAAAATAAAGTTTCCGAAATCGATTTAAAAACACTTTCATCTTATTCCTTGTGGGTTCCTGATTCTAAAGTACGCGCGCATCCACCGCTGCAGCAAAGACGCAGACCGAGCGTCGCTACTTCCGCTTCCGAAAAAAAGATACAAATAAAAAAGCATTTGAAAAAGTGAAGAGGAAAAGTATGTGTTAAGATATTAAACAAGGTGGTTTGAATATGATTGATGTGAATGATTTACACAACTCGTTTTTATTGTCGTGGGCATTACGTTTGCAAAATGATGTATATGGTAAATGGAAATGTATTCCATCTGATTTGTTGTTACGTTTGGGAAAACACAGGTGTTGTTTTTGTCAGAGGTGTTACCCAAGCAATTTGAAGGCTTGGGATTAATAGATAGTATGTTTTGGAAACAAGTTGTATTGCGTTGGTTAGAAAATAAGTATAAGTTTAAAACAGAGGTTGCAGAAGAGGTTAAAATAGACGAAATTTGTTTGTGGAATAATTGTAAAGTTTTGTATAAGGGCCAAACGTTATTTTTACGTGAATGGATTTGTGGAGATATTTGTTTTGCAAAAGGATATTTTGGTAAATGGACATATGATATCGTTCCACACTGATTGTGAGAGAATCGGAAATAACCCTGCACGTGTGTTCGAATATAACGCAGTAAGAACCGCAATTGAAAACGCGGTTAAAAAAACCAAGAGATGGAATTATAAATAGAAAGGTAAATATGTTGGAGAGTGAAGTGTTATTAAAACCAAGGCAGATTCGTACAATTTTAATTGAAAAGTCAGTTATAGAACCCATTGCAGTAAGATTTTGGAAACATACATTTGGTTTTGAACTTGTGGATATATAAACACGTACTGTAGTCTAGGTTTTGATATAATAAAATTAAGATTGTTGCACTGGAAAGTTCTTCATAATATATACTCCACAAACATTTTGTTATTTAAAATGGGTATTTCACCTAGTGTGGATTGTACATATTGTGTTGGAGAAATAGATTATATGGAACATTTTTTTTATTCGTGTAAAAAGATTTCAAGTATTTGGAAATATATTGAGGATAAAGTCTTCGTAAAGATAAATATAAATGTACATGATTGTTTGTTTGGTATGATATATTGTTCTGAATATTTACATGCAGTTGTTGATTATGTTAATGTTTTAATTATTATAGCAAAAATGTGTGTAGGGATTTTATAAGTATGGAACTCCAGTAGGAATTAGATATATTTTTGATTATGAATTGCGGTTTAGGAATGTAGAATAAACAACAAAATTTAGACAAGAATTAAAAAAGACCTATGAAGAAGGATAGGTCTTCTGCCCGCAAAAATTTAAAAAAAATAAGGGCAATAAAGTAAGGATTGAAGCAGCCTGCATGCAACTGAGGTTAAAAAAAAGAAAGAAAAGGACACACACAACAAGTGTTGACCTTAACGGGGTCAAAAAGCCGCCCTTGGTAATATGGGGGTGGGACATGGATTTTTGATAATTCCGGCCGGAATTGCGCGAGGACAATAAAAGTTCGGCTGGAATTTTTGACCAATCAACGACGAGAAAAGCTCAAAAGTCCGCGCGGCCGGAATTCCGCGGGGACATGGCGTATCTGGCGTTCCATAAATTTCTTCTGGTATATGCCTTCACTGAGGCAAGTATACAGGTCTTCAAATAACATTTACGCAAAATCAACATAAACATTTGGATATAATTGTTTTAAATCATCAAAGCCTAACTATCGCTTGTCACTTAACACATGACCAGCCGAAACAATTCCATTTTCTATCCAATCTAACATACAAATACATTTACCAGCTCTACATATACTTTTTACAATTAGTCAAGTTTTGACTAAAGTTTTAAACATACAGGGGGAATCGAGACTAGGGTCGTGGTGTATATGTGTCTGTCTGTGTGTATGTGTGTGTAGAGCGATTCAGAGAAAACTATTTGACCGATCTTCATGAAACTTAACATGAGTGTCACGTTTTAAAGTCAAATGAATGACCTAAAACGGTCAATTACTGCTAACTGACTAACCACACCACGATCCACTCTCGCAGTCACACAAAAAAGTTAGAAACAACAAAAGTATAAGTTCTAGACGTCTGTTTATGTACACTAACTCTCCACCTCCCTCTTCTCGTGAAGCCAAAAGTGTTTTTACGACCAAGTCGTAAAGCAATAACAAAGACAACTGACAAAAGCCAGTTAGAGTTTATGAAATAATAAGAACACGCTGAACCGTGTAAAGTTAGAAAACACTTAGCTGCTCTGTAAAAAGTCTTAGCCTGCACAGGCGTTAACACTCCACGTTGTCACAACTCAAAGTTCTTCATAAAGGGTTAGAAAAATGACAAGGTGGGGGGCGTTTACACATGAGTGCACTCAACTCTCGGTGTAACCAGGGTCCATTCGATGAAACGCAGTGGAGCATACAGGTGAAAGTTGGAGCAACACCGGTAACAGCCGTAGAACAGCAAACGTACAGCAAAGGACAGCAACAGTATAGCCCGTCTTCAACAGCAAACAGGTAGCAGCCAGGTAGCAAACGTCCAGCCAACGTACAGCAACACCTCCAGCAACAACCAGCAACAACCGGCATCAAGCTGAAACAAGAGCAATTGGTGCAGTGACCATGCCAACAATCCCCCTTTTTCCACCTTTAAACATATCTAACTTCCCCCTTCAGCGAGCACGTGGTACCTGCAAGGATAGACTTTTAATAACAACTCAAGACATTTTCTCCGCCTCTCCATATCTGCAAAAACCATATACAGATTACAATTTAGCGTTATAATGAGCAAGTTATACGCTATCATGGAGAAACAAAACAGCGTTTACATTTCACAGACATGGACTGGTCACCAGCGTAAAGTAACGGCTAATTACCTCAACAGCTCGTAAAATGTAGCTCTCCCAAGAAAACCGCTTGAATATTTGGCTCCCGCTCGTCAGCGAAAGTATGTAGCCAAATCCCTCCCGTGCTAAGCCTTCTGCGTTCTGCACTGACGCCAGAAGCCCGTTGGTCGACCTAAACCAGTCTTGCAACGCGTTGGAATCCTCCAAATCTTAGTCACGGAAATACACCAGACCTCCGTCTGCAAAAGCATGTAGGAAGAGAAAGAACGCAAGACGGGGAAAGAAAGAGACCATGTGATCTCCCTGACCAATCAGCAATCGCTTCCTCAAACCAAGCGATCTTCCTGACCAATCACTGGTCGCCTACCAAACACACCTATAGCATGCTTGGAGCACGTGTTCTAAACGGTGAGCGAAATCACCTGATACCCGCACGGTTTCCACGTGAATTTCGTGCTCTCAGCCAAAACTTTTCCGCAATGCGGTATGGCCAGCGCAGGCGCATTACGTTGCAATTTGAGAAAGGCGCCCAACAAAGTTACTTTCTCAAACGTGTCACGGAAACTGTGACAATGAGAGTTCCTGAGTTTGATATCCCCAAGCGTTTTGCACGTGAAAAGTGAGCGATTTTTTTGCCACGGGGGTTGACGAAGATGTATTGGAAAAAAAAAGTGCGTTCAGTTTCATTCTGTAATTTCGAAACATTGACTAAATGTTGTAATTTCGCCTCACGCGACTTGTATTATAATGCAATGGTTCTGAAACAGGCTGATTTCACTTAAGGGGCACACGTTTCTCATAAAACATCTTATAATGTCTAAAAACGTCAGACCAAAAAGGTTTTTTCACCCTCAACATCAAAACATGTGCATACTCTCCACCATACTGTCTAACTTTCTTTTTACCAAGGAACAAGTTGCATGCAAAATTTGTGTTACTTTTCTATCATTACACAATATGCGCTTCAACCAACCAATTTTAAAACTTGCGAGGAATGACTTTACATCAACCATTTTCAACCCACCATCCTCATACAACTGGCATATTTTTAATGGTCTTATCTAGCGGGTCGTAAAGGGCAGGTCGAGTCTTCTCTCAGGTTGGTTAAGCAGGGACAAAGTTTTCTATGAGGCGCGGTTCGAAGGCGAATCGTGTAAGCATTTGCTTTTCTTGTTTAAATACTTTTCCTGAGATGTTTGTAACATTTGGCATTCGATATTTAAGTTTTTGGAGATACTTCAAAACCTTGGACTTTTCCTTTCATTCCTAAATCGTGAGCATAACGCTACGGGGACAGTCACACAAACTCAAGCAGTATAATTATTTGGGGTTTAAGGAAGATTCAATCTTTTTCTGTAATATCGTTACACTCTCTTTTTAACGATCAAATAAAGATCGAAATCGTCACTTTTTCTCTCCCCCCCCCCCCCCCCCCCCCTTAAAAATGATCGATGCTGTCCTTGCTGCGAATATACTCACAGGCATTCGGAATCAAACCATTCAGCCCTATCATTATCATCCGTGTTGCAATGCCTGTTCTTTAAAGGCAGAGTAAGCCTCCCGTAAACCATCACAGATACGGTCAGGCTTTTACACACAGTACAAACACCATTTCATTTAAACACTCACCAATTGAGAACATCCTAGGTGCCCTCCGTAAAGAGCGAACAATTTTCAAAGAATTTATTTTTGCGTGGTTTATCTTACCCCTGAGCCATCGTGAACCCGTGTGATCCAGTTTTCCCTTTTCACAATGCAGTCGTCATAGTTAGTCATTTGAATGCGACTCGACGTGAGCTTATCTACAATAGCACGTTTTTTTTATGCACGAAACAACGGCTGTGGTTCACAAGAACTCTAGCGATGGCTTTTGACTGTTAAGAGGAACGGCGATTTGCACTGATAAACCGGCCGTCGTCTGCTACGACCCTTGCGTGACCCTGCTTCCGGGCTTTTCTTTTTTTAAACTTTCACAACTTCGAATTGTTCTGATCTTGTCTTGATGAAAAACGAATTCTTTTATGATTAAAGAATGTTTGTATAACAAGCTGTCAATTTATTATTTAGATTTTAAAAGTTAGGTCTAGCGCAAAAACGAGGCGCCGTTGTTGTTAACGGAACAAGTCTACGAAAATAAATTCTTTGAAAATGTCTCACGCTCGACAGAAAGCAGCCAGGATGTTCCCGTTCGGTGAGCGTTCAAATGGAAGTATGCTTGTACTGTATTTAGACGCTCGGGGAGCTCTGTGATGGTTTACGGGAGGCTTACTGTGCCTTTAACATACAAGAAGTGGTATTGAATAGTGCATCAGAAACAAATGTGATACTGCCTCGTCAACATGGACGTTTACTCTTGTCAAACTCACGACAGTTTGATTCCGCTTCCAGTGACATGTGGTCTGACTCGACTCTCTCACCAACCACACGCATTTTGGAGCTAGGCACCAGGCAGGTTGATACACCATGGGCATTCCCCC
>NC_090259.1:6479582-6614582 GCF_037325665.1 Littorina saxatilis | reverse complement strand
TACAGTGTGGTATGTGAAACACAGGGTGTGGTGCAATGTACAGTGCGGTATGTGAAACACAGGGGGTGTAGAGCAATGTACAGTGTGGTATGTGAAACACAGGGTGTGGTGCAGTGTACAGTGTGGTATGTGAAACACAGGGTGTGATGCAATGTACAGTGTGGTATGTGAAACACAGGGTGTGGTGCAATGTACGGTGTGGTATGTGAAACACAGGGGGTGGTGCAATGTACAGTGTGGTATGTGAAACACAAGGGGTGATGCAATGTACAGTGAGGTATGTGAAACATAGTTGATGTAATGTTAATCAACTTTGCAGGTTGCCCGGAAAATGAGTATGGGAGAGTAAGCAACTGTAAGCCCTGTCCAGCCAACGATGACTGTCCATACAGATGTGATAACTTAAGGGGTTGCAATTATTTGGGTAAGTGCGCTTTGTACTGTCAATTCAGCTGTGATAACTCGTATGGTTGCCATACATTTGGTAATTGCTTTATGTATCGATTGGAGATTGGATTTCCCTTCTTTGAGTCATGTGACGTCAGAGGCCTACAAAACTTTATAATTGGGCTTTTCAGGTTGACCGAAACTTTAAAGGAACTACAAAACACACGTCATGTGTTTGATTGCATGTGTGTGCGCTGTTCAAATGTCAAAACAACAACAAAGTCAGTACATGACGTGAGTTTTGTAGTTCCTTTGAGGTTTCGGTCAACCTGAAACGCCCAAATATGAAGCTTGTGTTTTTGATTGCATGTGTGTGTGCCCGGGCTCGTTCAATCGTCAAAACAACAACAAAGTCATAGTACCTGAAAGGAATTCGATCGATACATAAATGTTATTTGCGTTTTTGACCAAAATATGACATTTTACCCAGATCTCGACAGTCATTGTTCACCTCGACCGCTATCGCGGTCTCGGAGAACAATGACTGTCTCGATCTGTGTAAAATGTCATATTTTGGTCAAACACGCAAATAACGTATAATGTACTGTCAATATAGATGTGGTAACTATCGTAGTTGCCATATACTTGGTAAGTGCCTCGTGTACTGTCGATATAGATGTGCTAACTATTATGGTTGTCATAATTTGTTAAGTGATTTGTGTTAATATAGATGTGATAACTAATATAGTTGAGTAATCGTGTGCCCCCCTTCTCTCAAAACTCAAACAATCAAAACAAGCTGACACAGGTTAAATTAATAGGTTCTTTCATTTCCAAATGATGTTGTTGGGAAATGTGTGGGAAACGGGGGTTTACATTCAACAAAACCTTTTTCAATAACTATATTCTACTCTCTAAAACTCTACTCTTAGACTAGAACAGACCAGAACAATACTCTAGATCCCCACTCCAGAACTATACTCTAGAACTATACTCCAGAACTATATTCTAGATCCCCACTCTAGAACTATACTCCAGAACTATACTCTAGAACTATACTCTAGATCCCCACTCTGGAACTATACTCCAGAACTATACTCTAGATCCCCACTCTGGAACTATACTCCAGAACTATACTCTAGATCCCCACTCTAGAACTATACTCCAGAACTATACTCTAGAACTATACTCTAGATCCCCACTCCAGAACTATACTCCAGAACTAGACTCTAAATCCCCACTCCAAACCTATACTCCAGAACTATACTCTAGATCCCCACTCTAGAACTATACTCCAGAACTAGACTCTAAATCCCCACGCCAAAACTATACTCCAGAACTATACTCTAGAACTATACTCTAGATCCCCACTCTAGAACTATACTCCAGAACTATACTCTAGATCCCCTCTCTAGAACTATACTCCAGAACTATACTCTAGATCCCCACTCTAGACCTATACTCCAGAACTATACTCTAGATCCCCACTCTAGAACTATACTCCAGAACTATACTCTAGATCCCCACTCTAGACCTATACTCCAGAACTATACTCTACAACTACACTCTAGATCCCCACTCTAGAACTATACTCCAGAACTATACTCTAGATCCCCACTCTAGACCTATACTCCAGAACTATACTCTAGATCCCCACACTAGACCTATACTCCAGAACTATACTCTAGATCCCCACTCTAGACCTATACTCCAGAACTATACTCTAGATCCCCACTCTAGAACTATACTCCAGAACTAGACTCTAAATCCCCACGCCAAAACTATACTCCAGAACTATACTCTAGAACTATACTCTAGATCCCCACTCTAGAACTATACTCCAGAACTATACTCTAGATCCCCTCTCTAGAACTATACTCCAGAACTATACTCTAGATCCCCACTCTAGACCTATACTCCAGAACTATACTCTAGATCCCCACTCTAGACCTATACTCCAGAACTATACTCTAGATCCCCACTCTAGAACTATACTCCAGAACTATACTCTAGATCCCCACTCTAGAACTATACTCCAGAACTATACTCCAGAACTAGACTCTAAATCCCCACGCCAAAACTATACTCCAGAACTATACTCCAGAACTATACTCTAGATCCCCACTCTAGAACTATACTCCAGAACTAGACTCTAAATCCCCACGCCAAAACTATACTCCAGAACTATACTCTAGATTCCCACTCTAGAACTATACTCCAGAACTATACTCTACAACTACACTCTAGATCCCCACTCTAGAACTATACTCCAGAACTATACTCTAGATCCCCACTCTAGACCTATACTCCAGAACTATACTCTAGATCCCCACACTAGACCTATACTCCAGAACTATACTCTAGATCCCCACTCTAGACCTATACTCCAGAACTATGCTCTAGATCCCCACTCTAGAACTATACTCCAGAACTAGACTCTAAATCCCCACGCCAAAACTATACTCCAGAACTATACTCCAGAACTATACTCTAGAACTATACTCTAGATCCCCACTCTAGAACTATACTCCAGAACTATACTCTAGATCCCCTCTCTAGAACTATACTCCAGAACTATACTCTAGATCCCCACTCTAGACCTATACTCCAGAACTATACTCTAGATCCCCACTCTAGACCTATACTCCAGAACTATACTCTAGATCCCCACTCTGGAACTATTCTCCAGAACTATACTCTAGATCCCCACTCTAGAACTATACTCCAGAACTATACTCTAGATCCCCACTCTAGAACTATACTCCAGAACTATACTCTAGATCCCCACTCTAGAACTATACTCCAGAACTATACTCTAGATCCCCACTCTAGAACTATACTCCAGAACTATACTCTAGATCCCCACTCTAGAACTATACTCCAGAACTATACTCTAGATCCCCACTCTAGAACTATACTCCAGAACTATACTCTAGATCCCCACTCTAGAACTATACTCCAGAACTATACTCTAGATCCCCACTCTAGGACTATATAGTCTAAAAAAACAAGAGACCCGATGAAACTCTGATCTAAAAAAAACAATCTAACGAACCCCGTCTAACGAACCCCGTCGCACATTCCGCTCACTCTGTAAAACACAGAATGCACGCCGTCAGCATATATGGACAACTCAAGCAATTTAAAATATCCAAAGCTAAATTCTCTAACAACAAAAACACAGCAATCCTTTTTCAACAACACAATACAGTTTTCTCGAACATTCAAAATAAAACAGTTTTCCCGAACATTCAGTTCACAATACAGCCTTCTTCCTTTAAACAGTATTTTATTCGTAAACAGACACATGATAATATAACAACATCATTAAGAAGGAGCACAACAAGTTTAAAACTTATGGTAAGTGCTCACATAAACATTCCTGAAATTTCATGGCGGATTATGATCAATGCGACACATTTTTTGAAAAAAGAGATGAGACAAAAAAAATAATAAATATATATATATAACAAAAAAAAATATAAAAAAATATAATAAAAAGAAAAGAAAAGGAGAACAAGTCGCGTAAGGCGAAAATACAACATTTAGTCAAGTAGCTGTCGAACTCACAGAATGAAACTGAACGCAACGCAACGCAGCAAGACCGTATACTCGTAGCATCGTCAGTCCACCGCGCACGGCAAAGGCAGTGAAATTGACAAGAAGAGCGGGGTAGTACTTGCGCTGAGAAGGATAGCACGCTTTTCTGTACCTCTCTTCGTTTTAACTTTCTGAGCGTGTTTTTAATCCAAACATATCATATCTATATGTTTTTGGAATCAGGAACCGACAAGGAATAAGATGAAGGTGTTTTTAAATTGATTTGGACAATTTAATTTTGATAATAATTTTTATATTTTTAATTTTCAGAGCTTGTTTTTAATCAAAATATAACATATTTATATATTTTTGGAATCAGAAAATGATAAAGAATAAGATGTACGTAAATTTGGATCGTTTTATAAAAAAAATATTTTTTTTACAATTTTCAGATTTTTAATGACCAAACTCACTCATTAGTTTTTAAGCCACCAAGCTGAAATGCAATACCGAAGTCCGGACTTTGTCGAAGATTACTTGACCAAAATTTCAACCAATTTGGTTGAAAAATGAGAGCGTGACAGTGCCGCCTCAACTTTCACGAAAAGCCGGATATGACGTCATCAAAGACATTTATCAAAAAAATGAAAAAAATGTATGGGGATTTCATACCCAGGAACTCTCATGTCAAATTTCATAAAGATCGGTCCAGTAGTTTAGTCTGAATCGCTCTACACACACACACACACAGACAGACAGACAGACACACAGACACACACACACACATACACAACGACCCTCGTCTCGATTCCCCCCTCTACGTTAAAATATTTAGTCAAAACTTGACTAAATATAAACACAGCAAGGAAAACTTAGTTTGAATTATCGAACACAATCTGTGTCAATACCGAAAACGAAAACAAATACAAAACAAGTCGCGTAAGGCGAAAATACAACATTTAGTCAAGTAGCTGTCGAACTCACAGAATGAAACTGAACGCAATGCAACGCAACAATACTCGTAGCATCGTCAGTCCACTGCTCATGGCAAAGGCAGTGAAATTGACAAGAAGAGCGGGGTAGTAGTTGCGCTGAGAAGGATAGCACGCTTTTCTGTATAGTGGGGCTCCTATGTTGCAAAATCATTCAAATCATGCAACAAACACCAAATTAAGCAAATATGAAGAGTTTTATGTGCTTAACAAAACCTGATACAGAGCCATCGCGAAAAATAAAAAAATGGGTAGTTTTTAAACAATTTTTCAAAATGGCCGCCAGTGTAAACGGTTGGGTATGTTAGGCATATTTCACTTCATGTGATTAACAGCAAATTTGGCGTAAATGGACATTTGCTTTTGCTTAACAAAACCTGATACAGAGCCACCGTGAAAAAATTAAGAAATCAGTAGTTTTTTAACAATTTTCAAAATGGCCGCCAATAAAAGGGTATTTAGGCATTTTTGATGCTACAAGACATTCTCTTGCAATAGAAACTAATACAAACACATTTTTAAACAAAACAATACATGTATTGTTGGTGCAGAGAATGATTGGACGGTGTGGGTGGCAGGGTTGAAGAATTTGTGGATTACCTAAACTGTGCAAAAATAAATATATTGCACCAATTTTCATACCAAAACGAAAACATTCATTCCTGTGCTGTTATATTCAATGTATGCTATTGAGGGCACTCAACTTGGCTAACTGGAACACTTTTAAGATAAAAGGTGGCCTTTACATGGGTTATTTGACCGCCGCCCAAATAAGGGTACCCCCAAAATAAAACTGATAAAAATGTAATGTATCAACTCAAAAGTCGACTAAAATTCATAATCGCTGTATTTCGAAAACGTTGTTTGTTCTCATGTGTTTACACAACTAGCACATTCCGGCAAGTGTCTATACTCAAAAGAAACTTTGGCAGTACTTGAAACAACCATCTGTCATATATACATGCGAAGTCAAAAATATGTGGGATGTAAGTCAACAAACCTGTGGCAGTTTTTAAAATATTATTTCGTGAAGATTTGAAAGTGTACTCAAACGGTTGAACTACGCCTCGTGCGTAGACACACATTCCTGAAAGTTTCAACGCAACCCACTTGGTCATTGCAAAAATACATGGATTTTAGTTGACTTGGGTATCCCTCAAATTTGACACATAAACATCTCATCCGTGAAATCGACACATACATCAGTAGGTACAATGGCACAACACTAGAAATATGCAAGATGGCGAAATAAAACAACCTGTTCTGGATGGATAATCAAGTTGACTTTCTCTTCGTATACAACAGTGACCCAGTTGTGCCTCGGGAATTGTCGTCGGCTTTTTAAAAGGTACCCGAAGTTTTTGTCACATCTCTTTGTCACGTCAAGGGTATCCTTATTTTGACGGCGTAAATGATGATGTTAAAAAAAAATGTGCCAGATAGCGAAGATGCGAGCCTTTAATGGCATAGACAGTTTGAATAAAATGACACAGGAATAAAAGTTTGAGTTGGGGTATGAAAATGGGTGCAAAAATATTTTTGCACAGTTTAGATGCTGACAGTTTTCACAGGCATGCAAGCACATTTGCAGAGAGCTGTGCTCTGCAGTCCTTCTTAGCAGCATTTGCAGCGTTTTGTTGTACAGCTCTTCTTGCAGGCACACCTCATGAGTTCTCGGCACACGCTGGATACCTCTTGAAAGCTCGTCCAGAATGACTCCCACTTTCCAGCCTTGAACTGCCAGCCCACAGAGTTTGGAAGTCTAATAGGTAGATGGCTCTTCTCAGTCTCATGTCCTGCAGCAGCACCTCACTTGTAAGGGGATTATGGTCAATTTGGCAGCTCTTTTTACTGAAGAGGTACCGTCTAGCACTGTTTACACCCAGTACGTTGCTGGTTTTGTCCTACAAATGTACACCAAAAAGCTCTTGTGCTGCCCTGTCAGTGGTACTCAGCTTACAAAGAGGAGCAGACAACCTGAAGAAAGTTTGAGTGACGTCTTCAAATGCTTGCCATACTTCCCAAGCCTTCTGATTCCCCAATACCGTTGAAGAACGACATAGTGTCACAGCCTGTAAGGCTATGCAAAATGGGCAGACAGGGTGACTTCTCTTGGCCAATGGCTTTGGCAATGTGGCGATACACTTCACGAGCAGAAAAAAACGCAACACAGCTGGAATGAGAAGCAGACTGTCTGGCCTCCTCTACATCCATGGTGCAGGAAATCAGCCTGGGGTACCCTTCACACAAAAGATGAAAAGTGACATTTTTATTTGAATGTATTTGAATAATGTTTACTATCTCAGAGAGTCGGTCAAAGCCGGGTTAGCAAGTCTTCGCACAACAGACCAAAATGAAAGAAAATTGTATTTCATGAATTCGTATAATTCTCACTGTTTCAGGTTAAAAAACAAACAAACACAGTTTCCAGTGACCCAACTGATTCTGGAATCTTTCTGACCGCTACATTTATTTGCTTCAAACAGTCGCTAACAGAATGTTGACCATAGTGAGGGTTCGTACGTTAAACCCATCAAATTCACAGAGGTCGCTTACAAATGATGTGCAAACATGTTCCAATTAATACAAATAAAAAAATCTTACTGTTAAGATGTATTAGGTAACAAACCTTGATACAGTAGTACTGGTGAAATCAGCTCCCTTCTGTGGCACCGGAATAAATGCAGAACGCTTGTTCCCAGGAACCGGCATGTGGTGTAACTCTTGTATATATCCTGTACAAATAAAATTCACACCAATGCACGGTCAACTTAAAATAAGCAAAAGGATGAGAAACAAGCAACAAACCAAAATTGTAAAACTCAAAGAGCGGTACCTCTTCATTTTTCAAAACCACTTATCTCATTTGATTAGCATACACTGTATGCTTTTGTCTGTTACCTACCGTCTTTGAAAGTTTGATCACAACACTGCAAAGACATGGGGAGTGGAGTGTTTTTATCTCCAGCTGGTCATCCTACTATCTGGCCTACCCTCACTCAGTTTTTGACTCTACCCCTCCCCACCTTATGGAAGTCCTAAACGTAGGCAGGACTAATCATTTATCATACCATGAACAATCTCTTTCTCCTCGCCTTTTATTCAAAGTTCGTTTAATCTGTTTAAAATCACCAGCGTGGCGATCATGATTTCCTTACTTGTAATCAACAGATAGATCTAGATCTATCAGCATCACAATCCAGCTGATGAGCTATTGCAATATTAAACAAAGTCTCTGCATTTCAGCGCTTCACCCGATGAATAACAGACCCCAGGGGAGAATTAAACAGTAAAATGATGTGACATTGGTGAATGGATGCGTATTCTTGAAAACTTACCTTCAGAAACGTTGTTTTCGCTCAAATCAAAACACGCAATGTTGCGGAGGCCGCCATCTTGAATTTTCATGCTGCGGATATATAAAATTCTAAAAACGATCAAATTAAATACCAGAACACAAAAATACCCATAAGAGTATTTATGTCATGCATGTGTTATCAGCAGACAACTTCTGGTGCATGGTAAACCATTTAATTTTACATTTGCTGAGTTGGGAATATTTACTGCTGAGCGCTTTTGGTACGAATTTCGTCTGCTGTAAATGCAGCCTTTTATACCGTATCAAAAACAAAAAAAACGATTTCTGAAGTGGCTCTGTATCTGAAATCCCTTAAATAATTATAAGGAACAATATCACAAAGTATGATGTTTGTTGCAAGATGTGAATGATTTATGAGTGCGTCTGCAACATACGAGCCCCACTAGTACCTCTCTTCGTTTTAACTTTCTGAGCGTGTTTTTAATCCAAACATATCATATCTATATGTTTTTGGAATCAGGAACCGACAAGGAATAAGAAGAAAGTGTTTTTAAATTGATTTCGAAAATTTAATTTTGATAATAATTTTTATATTTTTAATTTTCAGAGCTTGTTTTTAATCCAAATATAACATATTTATATGTTTTTGGAATCAGAAAATGATGGAGAAATCCAGTTTCGCAGTGAATCAAAGTGTCACACACACACCCTAGATAGCCACATCCTCAAGGTAGTATTAAACAGCGACGCAAGCCTATCTCGAATCATGTGCCTCTCTTCGAGTGAAGAAAAAGTGGTAGTGCAACCACATCTGATGATGTTCATTAACTCCTCAGGGGCTGGAGGAATGTCAGTGTGAACAGGAAGCAGCTGTCCCCGCTGAAGCTGAAACCCCCATTCTTCAGGCATGAGCTCCAGACTGGTACCCAAACAGATGATGCACTTGTCCGAGACACACCCCGACGTGTACAGGGACTTCATGTTTTCAGATTTTTAATTACCAAAGTCATTAATTAATTTTTAAGCCACCAAGCTGAAATGCAATACCGAAGTCCGCGCTTCGTCGGAGATTACTTGACCAAAATTTCAACCAATTTGGTTGAAAAATGAGAGCGTGACAGTGCCGCCTCAACTTTCACGAAAAGCCGGATATGACGTCATCAAAAACATTTATCAAAAAATGAAAAAAAACGTCTGAGGATATCATACCCAGGAACTCTCATGTCAAATTTCATAAAGATCGGTCCAGTAGTTTAGTCTGAATCGCTCTACACACACACACAGACACACACACACACACACACACACACACACACACACACGCACACACACACGCACACACACACACGCACACACACACGCACATACACCACGACCCTCGTTTCGATTCCCCCTCGATGATAAAATATTTAGTCAAAACTTGACTAAATATAACGAGAACGAAAGACACAACAAAATATCAAAAACATTCATATCATGAACATTCAACATAAATCCTCCCACAAGCATGCCACAACCAGCATACTCTATTTACCACTGCTTACCCAATTATAGAACATAACAAGTCGCGTAAGGCGAAAATACAACATTTAGTCAAGTAGCTGTCGAACTTACAGAATGAAACTGAACGCAATGCAACGCAGCAAGACCGTATACTCGTAGCATCGTCAGTCCACCGCTCATGGCAAAGGCAGTGAAATTGACAAGAAGAGCGGGGTAGTAGTTGCGCTGAGAAGGATAGCACGCTTTTCTGTACCTCTCTTCGTTTTAACTTTCTGAGCGTGTTTTTAATCCAAACATATCATATCTATATGTTTTTGGAATCAGGAACCGACAAGGAATAAGATGAAAGTGTTTTTAAATTGATTTCGAAAATTTAATTTTGATAATAATTTTTATATTTTTAATTTTCAGAGCTTGTTTTTAATCCGAATACAACATATTTATATGTTTTTGGAATCAGAAAATGATGGAGAATAAGATGAACGTAAATCTGGATCGTTTTATAAAAAAAATAATTTTTTTTACAATTTTCAGATTTTTAATGACCAAAGTCACTTGATTAATTTTTAAGCCACCAAGCTGAAATGCAATACCGAAGTCCGGGCTTCGTCGGGGATTACTTGACCAAAATTTCAACCAATTTGGTTGAAAAATGAGAGCGTGACAGTGCCGCCTCAACTTTCACGAAAAGCCGGATATGACGTCATCAAAGACATTTATCAAAAAAATGAAAAACAAATCTGAGGATATCATACCCAGGAACTCTCATGTCAAATTTCATAAAGATCGGTCCAGTAGTTTAGTCTGAATCGCTCTACACACACACACACACACACAGACACACACACATACACCACGACCCTCGTCTCGATTCCCCCCTCTACGTTAAAACATTTAGTCAAAACTTGACTAAATGTAAAAAGGAAAATATATGAACAGCATACCCGCAAGACAACGCTCACATCTCAGTTTCCATCTTCCGCTTGTGACAGACACATCACGCAACACCGAACACGGCGCTGTAAAAATAAGCCCGCCAGAAAACACAACACGTCTGCCTTTCAGAAAGAATTCTCGGAAAAGGAAAGGCCCAGAAAAAGTCTCGCGTGATCTCGCGTCATACATCAAAATGAAATCGCCCAGAAGGGGTGTCAACTTGCAACATACAGCAATTTTACCTATGCAAATAGGAGACTCGGCTATTCCGCCAGACCATTTCAATACTGTATATAAAGAATAGTCTCGGCAACAGTAGTGAATCTACGATAGCTTAGGGGTACAGTGATGTCACAATAGTTGAATCCACGATAGCTTAGGGGTACCGTGATGTCACAATAAGTCAACCCACGATAGCCCAAGGGTACCGTTTGTTCACATGGTCACAGTTGCAATAAACGCGGTAAGTGATTTGTGTACTGGCAATATAGATGTGATAATCCTGGTAATCTTTCTATTGTTTTACCCTTTATTCTGTTGATAGCATCAATCTGTTCATGGTGGTCGTTGCTCATGATTTCAATCATGTCAATCTTTCTATTGTTCTACCCTACATTCTTTTGATACAATCAGTCTGTTTATGGTGGTGCTTCCTCGTGATTTCAATCCTCTCAACATTTCTTTTGTTCAACCGTACATTCTATTGATACAATCAATCTGTTCATGGTGGTGGTTGCTCATTATATTTAGTCAAGTTTTGACTAAATATTTTAACATCGAGGGGGAATCGAAACGAGGGTCGTGGTGTATGTGCGTGCGTGTGCGTGCGTGCGTGTGTGTGTGTGTGTAGAGCGATTCAGACTAAACTACTGGACCGATCTTTATGAAATTTGACATGAGAGTTCCTGGGTATGAAACCCCCGAAAGATTTTTTTCATTTTTTTGATAAATGTCTTTGATGACGTCATATCCGGCTTTTCGTGAAAGTTGAGGCGGCACTGTCACGCCCTCATTTTTCAACCAAATTGGTTGAAATTTTGGTCAAGTAATCTTCGACGAAGCCCGGGGTTCGGTATTGCATTTCAGCTTGGTGGCTTAAAAACTAATTAATGACTTTGGTCATTAAAAATCTGAAAAATGTAAAAAAAAATAAAAATTTATAAAACGATCCACATTTACATTTATCTTATTCTCCATCATTTGCTGATTCCAAAAACATATAAATATGTTATTTTCGAATTAAAAACAAGCTCTGAAAATTAAATATATAAAAATTATTATCAAAATTAAATTGTCCAAATCAATTTAAAAACACTTTCATCTTATTCCTTGTCGGTTCCTGATTCCAAAAACATATAGATATGATATGTTTGGATTAAAAACACGCTCAGAAAGTTAAAACAAAGAGAGGTACAGAAAAGCGTGCTATCCTTCTTAGCGCAACTACTACCCCGCTCTTCTTGTCAATTTCACTGCCTTTGCCATGAGCGGTGGATTGACGATGCTACGAGTATACGGTCTTGCTGAAAAATGGCATTGCGTTCACTTTCATTCTGTGAGTTCGACAGCTACTTGACTAAATATTGTATTTTCGCCTTACGCGACTTGTTTTTCAATCCTATCAATCTTTCTATTATTCTACCCTTTATTCTTTTGATACCATCAATCCGATTATTATGGTGGTTGCTCATGATGATTTCAATCATGTAAGCATTTCTATTGTTCTACCCTTTATTATATTTAGTCAAGTTTTGACTAAATATTTTAACATCGAGGGGGAATCGAAACGAGGGTCGTGGTGTATGTGCGTGTGTGTGTGCGTGTGTGCGTGTGTGTGTGTGTCTGTGTGTGTGTGTAGAGCGATTCAGACTAAACTACTGGACCGATCTTTATGAAATTTGACATGAGAGTTCCTGGGTATAAAATCCCCGATTTTCATTTTTTTGATAAATGTCTTTGATGACGTCATATCCGGCTTTTTGTGAAAGTTGAGGCGGCACTGTCACGCCCTCATTTTTCAACCAAATTGGTTGAAATTTTGGTCAAGTAATCTTCGACGAAGCCCGGGGTTCGGTATTGCATTTCAGCTTGGTGGCTTAAAAATTAATTAATGACTTTGGTCATTAAAAATCTGAAAAATGTAAAAAAAAATTAACAATTTATAAAACGATCCACATTTACATTTATCTTATTCTCCATCATTTGCTGATTCCAAAAACATATAAATATGTTATTTTCGGATTAAAAACAAGCTCTGAAAATTAAATATATAAAAATTATTATCAAAATTAAATTGTCCAAATCAATTTAAAAACACTTTCATCTTATTCCTTGTCGGTTCTTGATTCCAAAAATATATAGATATGATATGTTTGGATTAAAAACACGCTCAGAAAGTTAAAACGAAGAGAGGTACAGAAAAGCGTGCTATGCAGCATAGCGTAACCACTACCCCGCTCTTCTTGTCAATTCCACTGCCTATGCCGTGAGCGGTGGACCACGAGTATACGGTCTTGCTGCGTTGCATTGCGTTCAGTTTCATTCTGTGAGTTCGACAGCTACTTGACTAAATATTGTATTTTCGCCTTACGCGACTTGTTCTTTATTCTTTTGATACCATCAATCTGTTCATGGTGGGGGTTGCTCATTATTTCAATCCTGTGAATAGTTGGTTCACTGTTGTATCCTACATACGTGAGAGAGACCACCAATGATATTACAATAATTCACACGTGGTGATATCATGTAAAAGAAGTCGTGTCAGGCTAGTCTGGCAGGGACCTGATTTCTCACTGTTCATGATGCCAAAGTCACAGAGACTATTAGCTTGTGACCAGGAGAGTCGTGGAATGAGCAGTCCCTAGACAACAAAACCTAAGACCGTGTGCAATTTTGTTTGCAATATTTTGATGTACTTTGAAGCTAGACAGGATACTACATGGCTTGCTGATTCACCCTTGTTACACCCCCGGTATAGGGGTGTGTATAGGTTTCACTCGATGTGTTTGTTTGTTTGTTTGTTTGTTTGTGTGTTTGTGTTCGCATATAGATCTCAAGAATGAACGGACCGATCGTCACCAAACTTGGTGAACAGGTTCTATACATTCCTGAGACGGTCCTTACAAAAGTTGGGACCAGTCAAACACACGGTTAGGGAGTTATTGCTGGATTAAGATTCTACAAGGATTTATACAGAAACATATTCATGGTCAAAGGGAAATAACCTTCTCAGTTGGTGGCAGTGAGAATGGGTGCAGTGAAAATGGTTATTTCCCTTTGACCAACGGGGGTGTTTTTCCTATCGGAGGAATTTCTTGTTGCTTTTCAAAAATAGAAAATCTCGCATTCGCTCGCATTTCGATATTTAAAAAAGTAACTCGTGTAAATCTGGTACGGCACAGTAAGAATGTAGTATTCTCTGTGTACTACATGGCTGTGGTGGTGTGACTGCAGTAAAATACAACGTGGCGATAAAGAAAACCACCAGCCAGAGCTCCACCAAGTGGGGCAACTCAGCTTACGCAGTGGACGGCATCACGCGCGTTTGGGATAACACTCTCTGCACGTCCACCAACCCGGCTGTGGACGGGTCAAGCGGCGGCTGGTGGCAGGTGGACTTGGGCCAGGTGTTCGTAGTCTACAACGTCCTAATATACAGTCGTTTCGATTGTTGCGGTCAGTATTGTGTGTGCTTCCCTGACTCCTGTTCCTAGTCTATGTGTGCTGTCACACCGACCCATCCCAGCATCCATTGCTCCATCCACATGAATTTCGTTCCGCTACCAGACTTATCGCTTCTTTACACCCCCGGTATAGGGGTGTGTATAGGTTTCGGTCGATGTGTTTGTGTGTTTGTGTGCTTGTGTTCGCATATAGATCTCAAGAATGAACGGACCGATCGTCACCAAACTTGGTGAACAGGTTCTATACATTCCTGAGACGGTCCTTACAAAAATTGGGACCAGTCAAACACACGGTTAGGGAGTTATTGGTGGATTAAGATTCTACAAGGACTTATAGAGGGACATATTCATGGTCAAAGGGAAATAACCTTCTCAGTTGGTGGCAGTGAGAATGGTTATTTCCCTTTGACCAACGGGGGTGTTTTTCCTACCTCGGAGGAATTTCTTGTTATTTTCGCTTTTACAGACGCTCCAGACAACGGCGGCTGATGTTGCAGTCAGTATTGCCTTGCCACAAGCAAGCTTTTGTTGACTCACCTGAGTAATTGGTGAGCATTAGGATTCATATGTGTCCGTCCGTCCGACCGTGGACAAAAAACTTAACGTTTAGGTTATCTCGGATGTTTTTCACGCTAAACCTCTGAAACTTTGCACACTTTTAGGGTTTGATTATCTCACGAAGTACACCAAATGTTGTTGACCTTCGTCACAGCGGGGTCATGATCGTTTCATAAAAACTTAACGTTGAGGTTATCTCGGATGTTTTTCAAGCTAGATCTTTGATACTTTGAACACTACAATGATTTGATAATCTCCAGATTTGACGTAAGTTTGATTGACAAACGTCAAGTTTTGGGGTCACAGGGGGTCATGTTCGATTCATAATAACTTAACATTGACGTTATCTCAGGCGTTTTTGAAGCTAGAGCTTTAAAACTTTGAATACAACAAGGGTTGGATAATGTTCCGACATGACCCTAGTTTGGTTGACCCCCGTCACATTTTGTGGTCACAGCGTGGCCATGTTCGTACAATAAATATTTTGAGTTTTTACATTTAGTCAAGTTTTGACTAAATGTTTTAATATAGAGGGGGAATCGAGACGAGGGTCGTGGTGTATGTGTGTGTGTGTGTGTCTGTCTGTGCGTGTGTGTGTGTGTAGAGCGATTCAGAGTAAACTACTGGACCGATCTTTATGAACTTTTACGTGAGAGTTTCTGGGTATGATATCCCCAGACGTTTTTTTCATTTTTTCGATAAATGTCTTTGATGACGTCATATCCGGCTTTTTGTAAAAGTTGAGGCGGCACTGTCACACCCTCATTTGTTAATCAAATTGATTGACATTTTTGTAAAGCAATCTTCGACGAAGGCCGGACTTCGGTATTGCATTTCAGCTTGGTGGCTTAAAAATTAATTAATGACTTTGGTAATTAAAAATCTGAAAATTGTAATTAACATTATTTTTTTATAAAACGATCCAAAACTACGTTTATCTTATTCTTCATCATTTTCTGATTCCAAAAACATATAAATATGTTATATTCGGATTAAAAACAAGCTCTGAAAATTAAAAATATAAAAATTATGATTAAAATTAAATTCCAAAATTGATTTAAAAACAATTTTATCTTATTTCTTGTCCGTTCTTGATTCCAAAAACATAGATATGATATGTTTGAATTAAAAACACGTTCAGAAAGTTAAAAAGAATAGAGATATAGAAAAGCGTGCTATCCTCCTCAGCGCAACCGCTACCGCGCTTTTCTGGATTGTTAATTTCACTGCTTTTGCCACGAGCGGTGGACAGACGATGCTACGAGTGTACGGTCTTGCGGAAAAAAATGCTTTGCGTTCAGTTTCATTCTGTGAGTTCGACTGAGCTTGACTAAATGTTGTATTTTCGCCTTACGCGACTTGTTTTTTAGTTACTTTGGGAGCAAAATTCGCCAAAATGTACACAATTGTAGGTGTTGGTAATTAGCAGACATGATCAAAATTTGGCTTGTTTTATTCAAATTGTAGAGTCACAGAATGACAATGTTTGCTGGAAAAGATTGTCCACTGAGCTATCAGGTCATGACCTCATCAAGCTATGATGTCATTGTTTGATTTGGTCACAGCTTAGTGTTTGGTGATTTTAGTCTTGGCTAGAGTATTGGTGATGACATCATGTAATGTCAAAGTGTCTGAAATGAGGTCACGTTATTGTGTCATAGTGTCAGAAATGAGCTCACTCAAGTGTCTGATCACACATGTTTTGTCTTGGCGAGCAAACAATGTGGGGGGAGGGGGGATCACAAAACAAATAACGGTTTTGGGCGTGACGAAAAAAAAGAACAGGGCCGGAGTGCTATGTAAATTATGCATATGAGCAATTTCTCCAAATCCATTCAAAAAACATGACACCACCAGACTGTTCCCGCATATTGAGCCAGAATGTTTTGTTATGGCAAATCGATGTTGCAGTTCCGGAGCAAATGATCAACATTTCTTTGCGAATTTGCGTTCAAACGTGTTTTTCCCATAATATAACAACGCACAGCTCGAAAATATAGCCAAGAACAAATCTACGGTACTTCGAAGAAAGAAGAATAACAACATTCTTGTCCATTACGACTTGCAATTTACCGTGTGCGCTGTAAAATCTCCCTACCTTCAAAGCAGACAAAAAGCAGACATCTTCATTTTCTTCCAAGGGAGAAATCGTTGGTCATAAAGTCTTGCAGGACCCAAACATACTTCTGCACGTTTTCCTTTCTTGTCATATTCAGTTGCTTCGCAAAAATAAAATGTCATTGGTTTTCTCAACTTGTCAATTCAGTCAAAACGACCGCAGAACACAGAACTGGGAAATGACACTGATTGAAATACGAAAGATCTTCGATGACAAAAGTATAAATGACGTCATTTGGTCACACCTATCTCGAGAACTAGGCGTCGCTCAGAACCAGCGCCCTTCCATTAGGGGGGAGGGGGTCGGGGGATAGCTGTCCTAACCCCGTTGAAGGTCGGCACTTGTGTATATATTTTATTATTATCTTAAAGACCTTGTTGGGTAAAGAAAATTATGGTTCTTGGAAAAAAAATCCTTTTTTTGTCCAAATTTAGAGGGTGTTGAGTATGAGGCTTGCAGCGGGGAGGGAGTCAGGGTGCTGTACTTGTGTATATGTGAGATATTGTCAAGGTTTGATAACTGAATGGATTGATACAGGTGACATTGGGATCCATTTTGTGAATGTTCTCTTTAACATTTTTTTGTGAAGCTGGAGGAGCGGAGGGGGGGGGGGGGGTAATATACAGTGGAATCCTCCTTTTAACACGGCCAGGGTGGATGTTGGCCCTGAATATCGTTTTTAAGGCCGCCATGACAGTTTTCAAAATGGCCGCCGAACAATCAATCACAGGCTCTAATACGAATTTATTGATAAAGTTTGCATTCATTTCTATGTCATTTGACATGAGGTATGCACTCATGATATTTCTTAAATGATTCGCTAACATTTTCAAGGAGATTTCGGTATCATCTACTTCGTACAGGAAAACATATTCAATTGTGACACAGAAGCGCATTGGGTTTGCTACATCTTTTCACAGAAAATGGCCGACAGACAATAGCAAGCAAATGCTTATATAAGCGACTCTCATACAAGTAAAGTACCTCATCAAATGGGCACATTTAGGCCAATCAGTATTAATACCTCTTATTTACGAGAGGGAAATAAGACAGGAGAAACAGAAGGAATATAAATTCTGTGTTGTAAATTCAGATGTATCCGGAACACTTTGTTTTTGCTTGTTTGTTTGTTTCTTGTGTTTGAAATGTTTGTTTGTTTGTTGCGTGTCTGTATGTATGTGTGTGTGTGTGTGTGTGTGTGTGTGTGTGTGTGTGTGTGTGTTTGTGTGTGTGTGTGTGTGTGGCTGGATTTGTGTGTGTGTGTGTGTGGGTGGATGTGTGTGTCAGTGTGTGTGTGTATGTGTTTGTTTGTTTGATTGTTTGCTTAACGCCCAGTCCACCACGAAGGGTGATATCAGGGGGGTGCTGCTTTGACATTTAACGTGCGCCACACACAAGACAGAAGTCGCAGCACAGGCTTAATGTCTCACCCAGTCGTGTGTATGTGTGTGTGTGTGTGTTTGTGTGTGTGTGGAGGGGTGCGACGAAGGTTAATGTTGGAAGAAGACACACAATTATCAGTTATCTGTTTTTTATCATTCGCTAATTAAAAACAAAAAAATATTAGGTCTATGCTATTTGGCCATGAAAATGGTGTTAAATGCAGAAATTCCTTAAAATTAAATAAAGCTTCCAACCAGTATATTTCCTATCAAATATAGACCCCCTTCAGCTACAACAATCATTATTTAGATTAAACATTATCGATGATGGTAATGTCCAGTGTATTGAAACCAGCACATGTAAATGGTCCGCCTCACGTATACCAGTTTACAATCACAGACACCGCCAGGCTTTTACATAACGTACACACACCCTTTGGTTTGAACGCCTACAGCTAGGCAACACCCTAGGATCTGTCCATGTAGAGCGAGCATTTTTTAAAGAATTTGTTTTTGCGTAGACGTATAGGTATGGATCGGAAGTCTCGGTATTGCGATAGACCTGACTTTTGAAATCCAAAGAATAAACTGACAGCATGTAAGACAAGCATTGTTAAAACACAACATCATTATTTTATCATCAAGACAAAATCATTACAATGGAAGCTTTGAGAGTTTGAACAAAAAGGAAGCCCGGATGCAGGCCAAGTGATGTGGTTGATTGAGTTGTATGGTGCGTGTAATGTGCAGCTCTTTTCACTTGATGCCGGGGAAGTAGGCTACGGAAAACCATGCAACTTTGCCCTTTTTTTGGTATGCTAGTCGACTGAGATTTCCGAACATATGATACTGTTTGTTCCTGCGCCTGTGTAGAATGACTTATGCGCTTACAATGTACTGCGGCGACAGGGCTACCATCACATCACATGTGCTGCATCTTACCATTCGCCAAGCAGACAAAGTTTCTGCAAATCGCTAGTTTCTTTGAAGTCAAACGCCGCCACTTGGTTTGTGTCACTCACAGTCGTTTATTGTACTTTAGATTGAGAGGTGCACATTAACTTGCTATTGCAGATCTAGAGTTGCTTTCAAGCAGCAAACGACTCAAGGCCATGTGTGAATAAAGTTGGTCACAGAGGGCCCCGATGGCTCGGGTATGAATAAAGTACGAGAACAGAGGTGCGTTGCTTAGGCAGACCGTAACAAAACGTTTGCAAACGTTTTCTAGGCAACGCATAGTTTTGTCGTATCGCTCGCTAACGCTCGCTCGAGTACCATTGTCTGGGGTCACTGAACCGTAACAAAGGCGACCGCTCGCCGAGAATGGTCTAGGCAACGGGAGTTTGTGCCGAGCATTCTGTAACGTACCTGAGAGGTGGCACGCCAGAAACTATTGCATTTCCCTCCGCGGGCCCCTCCGTCTGGAACTCCCTGCCGCTTGAGCTTCGCCAGAGCCCCTCTCTTGACGCGTTCAAGAATAGGTTGAAGACTCAGTTCTTCCCGTAGCTGGCTGCGACTTTCATGTTCGACGTGATGTGTTGTGCCCCAAAAGACATTCTTATGCTGTGCTCTGTGAGAGGTGTTTTCTTTGTGTTTAATATCATTTTGTTTGGACCTAGCTATTGATGTGTACATTGTTGTTAAACAGTTGTTTGTTGTATGTTTATCAGGGTTTGCTAGTGTGTGGTAGGGTTCGTGTCCGTCTGTAGATGTTAGTTTCTGTGTTAGTCCTGTGTTGACAACTCTTCAACAAGCGCTTAGAACTGTACCCACGGAATACGCGCTATATAAGCTTCATATTGATTGATTGATTGATTGACTGTACTGAGCTTGCTGTTTGACTCTCTCTCCCTTTCTCTCTATCGCAGTCTCCCTCTCTATCTTGCGTGCTCTTTCTCTCCTTCTCTGTCTCGCTTTCTCTGTCCTTCTGTGCCTGTCGCTCTGTCTACGTCTCTGTCTCTCTCTGTCTCTCTTTCTCATTCTTTCTTTCTTTCTCCCCCCCCCCTCCCATATCCCTCTCGCTATGTCTTTCTCTTTCTTTTTACCTCTCTCTCTCTATCTGTCTGTCTCTCTTTGTGTCCGTCTGAAAGTCTCTCTCTGGTATATTTTTTGCTCTCTTTCTATCTCTGTAAAGACTAAGAAATTGGAGAAAAATATGTTTGTGTCAGACCTTCCAGTTGTTCCAGCGCCAAGCTATCTACCGACAGAAAGCCATCATGCATGTGTGAGGAAGCAACCATTGAAACATGTAGATACAATGATATGATTGAAGGTTTGACACTGCCATAGCATGCAGAGTGTCATCTGTCATGGTTAATTTGTTTGTTTGTTTGTTTGTTTGTTGCAGCCGAGGACTTACCAGCACAGATTAGAGTCTTTGTTGATAATATTGGCTTTTCTGCAACTACGCGACCAACAAATATGTGTTTGACTATTACGCGTGGAGCTTTGAAAAATGGAGAGCATCTCTTGACCAGTTGCCCCAGACTGAGGGGCCAGTGGGTTGCTCTGCTCTCTATGGACGAAAACAAAGCCCTGGCCTTCTGTGAGGTGCAGGTTTGGGGTGAAAAACCCCGATGTAAGTACAGCTCCGTTTTCAACAACTTCACTGACTGTATGTTTCGCGCCTAGGTCAGGGCTGGAACCAGTTTATGAGCGGGAGGGGCTTTCCAACATGAGGCAGGGGTCGAGGGGCCATGTCACCCAGATGCTGTTGCAAGGTTGGCATTTGAAAGAGGCGTTTTGGGGTGTCTCGCTGTAAAACAGTTACATTTGGCGGGTTATAGAGAGGGGAGGCTAGCAAAACATCTACTTAATCAAGAAAATTCAATAGTATCGTTCCGATAAAATAAGTTATCTTCCTTTTATTCAAAATGTTAAGAGTGTTGAGTATGAGGTTAGTGACGGTGGTGAAAAGGGATGGGGGTGGGGCAAGTTTGTGTCTGTGGGATCTTAGGGATGGGGGTGGGGCAAGTTTGTGTCTGTGGGATATTAGGGATGGATAACAAAATAGATTAGTACATGTGGCATTAGCATCAAGTTTGCGTCAATAGGTTTAAAGTGAACGTTCGCTTGAACTTTATTGTATGATGGTAGAACAGCAAATGGTGTATGATGGTAGAACAGCAAATGGTGTATGATGGTAGAACAACAAATGGTGTATGATGGTAGAACAACAAATGGTGTATGATGGTAGAACAACAAATGGTGTATGATGGTAGAACAACAAATGGTGTATGATGGTAGAACAACAAATGGTGTATGATGGTAGAACAGCAAATGGTGTATGATGGTAGAACAACAAATGGTGTATGATGGTAGAACAACAAATGGTGTATGATGGTAGAACAACAAATGGTGTATGATGGTAGAACAACAAATAGTGTATGATGGTAGAACAGCAAATGGTGTATGATGGTAGAACAGCAAATGGTGTATGATGGTAGAACAGCAAATGGTGTATGATGGTAGAACAACAAATGGTGTATGATGGTAGAACAACAAATGGTGTATGATGGTAGAACAACAAATGGTGTATGATGGTAGAACAACAAATAGTGTATGATGGTAGAACAGCAAATGGTGTATGATGGTAGAACAGCAAATGGTGTATGATGGTAGAACAGCAAATGGTGTATGATGGTAGAACAGCAAATGGTGTATGATGGTAGAACAGCAAATGGTGTATGATGGTAGAACAACAAATGGTGTATGATGGTAGAACAACAAATGGTGTATGATGGTAGAACAACAAATGGTGTATGATGGTAGAACAGCAAATGGTGTATGATGGTAGAACAGCAAATGGTGTATGATGGTAGAACAGCAAATGGTGTATGATGGTAGAACAGCAAATGGTGTATGATGGTAGAACAGCAAATGGTGTATGATGGTAGAACAACAAATAGTGTATGATGGTAGAACAGCAAATAGTGTATGATGGTAGAACAACAAATGGTGTATGATGGTAGAACAGCAAATAGTGTATGATGGTAGAACAACAAATAGTGTATGATGGTAGAACAGCAAATAGTGTATGATGGTAGAACAACAAATAGTGTATGATGGTAGAACAGCAAATAGTGTATGATGGTAGAACAGCAAATGGTGTATGATGGTAGAACAACAAATGGTGTATGATGGTAGAACAACAAATGGTGTATGATGGTAGAACAGCAAATGGTGTATGATGGTAGAACAGCAAATGGTGTATGATGGTAGAACAACAAATGGTGTATGATGGTAGAACAGCAAATGGTGTATGATGGTAGAACAACAAATGGTGTATGATGGTAGAACAGCAAATGGTGTATGATGGTAGAACAGCAAATGGTGTATGATGGTAGAACAGGTGATTTTGGATGATTTGTTGAAAAGTTACTTTGTGGAACAATAAAGGTTCATTCCTGTGCAAATGCTGTCAATTTCCTTTGTGAATGATACCAACACAAATGAAGTTAACATTGCATCGAATTTTGCCTCGCGCCCCCTAATTGGCGTAGAGGCGCGTCCCCCGGGTGGTGGATGGGGGAGCCTTCTCTACTAACTTCTGAGAGAAGGTCGCATCACTCTCGATGCCGTGAACCTAATTAGGATCTTTTTCTTGTTTCTTCTCTATTTCTGCCTCCCCAAAGTCCTTTTACTTTCCTTTTCTCACCCATAAAATTCTTCACTTATTACCCTTGTTAAGTGGTTCTTGTATAGAATATAGTCAATGTTTGTAAAGATTTTAGTCAAGCAGTATGTAAGAAATGTTTAGTCCTATGTACTGGAAACTTGCATTCTCCCAGTAAGGTCATATGTGACCCTCCACCACGAAATGAGTCGCATGTCACCTCACGCGGTTCTGCGCTAGGCATAATATAAGTCCAGGGGGTGTCTAGTAACAGTGTGAGGGTCACCATAGTCCCAGGCTTATAACTCAAACAGTGTTCACTCTTTTCTAAAACGGTTTTCACCACTGGATAGAGAATAAAAAACTCTTTAAGAAAATGTAAAAATATGAAAATCATGAAAAGGTGACATGCGACTCATACCGTGATGGAGGGTCACATATATTGTACTACGTTGCAAGCCCCTGGAGCAATTTTTTGATTAGTGCTTTTGTGAACAAGACACTTAGCAAGTGGCTCTATCCCATCTCCCCCCTTTCCCCTATCCCATCTCCCCCCTTTCCCTCGTCGCGATCTAACCTTCGTGGTTGAAAACGACGTTAAACACCAAATAAAGAAAGAAAGAAATCGAATGTTGTCATGCTCACTTACATTTTTCCGACCTCCGTAACCAAATTATTTTCTTTACAATCACTAATTCTTTTGCGATCGTGTCAATAAGTGCAGCTTGAAGATGCAGAAAATGCATTTATTCTACCGAGGAAACTTTGAAGATTTCGATGTCTCAGAGAGTTGTTTGTGTCACACGTGGTCAGTACGTAACCGCCCGTTTTCATTAGAAGTTAGCCACAATTCCACCGAATTTCACAATTTATCGCGCGTGATTTATGACGTAATGCACGAAAAAAGAAGGTGTAGTTGAGATTTTGGAAGTGTACGTACGTCACACCCTTTGTTACCGGCGAAGATGCTGACCCCGATCGCTTGGACATAGCCAACTTCTCACCGTTATGATTATGTACGTGCCAATGTATAGTTGAAAGCATGCACAAAATTAAAAAAAATAATAAAAGATATTGAAAAACAAGTATTTCAAAAAAAGTAAGAAAAACAAATAACTAAAAATTTAAACAAACCTCCTATAGATACAGACTCTAATTAGCAAAACATTTAATGAATTCATATGACTACATAATGAACAAAATTGTGTCACAAAGGATGTAATTTGTCAGGAAAAGTATTTCTTGTTTTTTCTTTTCTTTCAAACTGTCATTCTGATAACAAAGAACCTTGTTATCATTGATTCAACTCAAATTAATCAAGTTTTATTTTTGGGCCATATTCCTGCTTTTGGTAACCAGTTTTGGAGAATGACTCAAATGAGAACTATTCTCAAGGTTGGATAACTGTATAGATTGATTTACAGGTGACACCAGGATCCTGTTGTGTCAATACATCGGACGTGAATGTTCTCTTGAACAGCATTTGTTTAATTTAATTTTGTAGATGGGGGGAGGAGGGGGGTTGTCATATACCGTTGTATCCTTCTTTTTGTTGGGGGAGGAAGGAAATAGGAACTGAGGGAGTCTTCTATCGGGCGGGGATGAAGAGTGTCTTGAAGGGGATGGAGAGTGTCTTGAAGGGGATGGAGAGTGTCTTGAAGGGGATGGAGAGTGTCTTGAAGGGGATGGAGAGTGTCTTGAAGGGGATGCAGAGTGTCTTGAAGGGGATGGAGCGTGTCTTGAAGGGGATGGAGAGTGTCTTGAAGGGGATGGAGAGTGTCTTGAAGGGGATGGAGAGTGTCTTGAAGGGGATGGAGAGTGTCTTGAAGGGGATGGAGAGTGTCTTGAAGGGGATGGAGCGTGTCTTGAAGGGGATGGAGAGTGTCTTGAAGGGGATGGAGAGTGTCTTGAAGGGGATGGAGAGTGTCTTGAAGGGGATGGAGAGTGTCTTGAAGGGGATGGAGAGTGTATTGAAGGGGATGGGGGGATGGAGAGTGTCTTGAAGGGGATGGAGAGTGTATTGAAGGGGATGGAGAGTGTCTTGAAGGGGATGGAGCGTGTCTTGAAGGGGATGGAGAGTGTCTTGAAGGGGATGGAGAGTGTCTTGAAGGGGATGGAGAGTGTCTTGAAGGGGATGGAGAGTGTATTGAAGGGGATGGGGGGATGGAGAGTGTCTTGAAGGGGATGGAGAGTGTATTGAAGGGGATGGAGAGTGTCTTGAAGGGGATGGAGAGTGTCTTGAAGGGGATGGAGAGTGTCTTGAAGGGGATGCAGAGTGTCTTGAAGGGGATGGAGCGTGTCTTGAAGGGGATGGAGAGTGTCTTGAAGGGGATGGAGAGTGTCTTGAAGGGGATGGAGAGTGTCTTGAAGGGGATGGAGAGTGTCTTGAAGGGGATGGAGAGTGTCTTGAAGGGGATGGATAGTGTCTTGAAGGGGATGGAGCGTGTCTTGAAGGGGATGGAGAGTGTCTTGAAGGGGATGGAGAGTGTCTTGAAGGGGATGGAGAGTGTCTTGAAGGGGATGGAGT
This sequence comes from Littorina saxatilis, assembly GCF_037325665.1. Lineage (NCBI taxonomy): Eukaryota > Metazoa > Mollusca > Gastropoda > Littorinimorpha > Littorinidae > Littorina > Littorina saxatilis. The sequence goes on along the minus strand of NC_090259.1, from coordinate 6,589,021 downwards.
CTTCTATTTATGGGCAGGGGGGGTCTTTAAAGGAGGGGGGGGGGGGGGAGGATCCGCCGTATTAGGACATGAAGAAGGCGAGTCGTATAAGCAATTACTTTTCTTGTTGAGGGTAAGAGTGGTCAAAGACCTGTGACGTCATGCCAAATTATTGCTTAAATCCAATAAACACATTTTTTAGCAGAACAAATATGCGTAACTGTTTTGTGTTCAGTGTACAACCCGGCAAATTGTCTCTTCGCGTGCAGATATTGCAGCTGGGAAAAGCTGCAGATTCCAGAATGACGTCACCGGATGTGAGCCCGGCCTTGAGTGCAACTCGAACGTTTGCGGTGAGTAAACGACAACTGTTCATGCACTTGGCCTTGTTGTTCATGCACTCGGCCTTGTTCATGCACTCGGCCTTCTTGTTCATGCACTTGTCCTTGTTGTTCATGCACTTGGCCTTGTTCATGCACTCGGCCTTGTTCATGCACTCGGTCTTGTTGTTTAGCACTTGGCCTTGTTCATGCACTCGGCCTTGTTCATGTACTTGTCCTTGTTGTTCATGCACTTGGCCTTGTTCATACACTCAGCCTTGTTCATGCACTCGGCCTTGTTGTTCATGCACTCGGCCTTGTTGTTCATGCACTCAGCCTTGTTGTTCATGCACTCAGCCTTGTTGTTCATGCACTCGGTCTTGTTGTTCATGCACTTGGCCTTGTTGTTCATGCACTCGGCCTTGTTGTTCATGCACTCGGCCTTGTTGTTCATGCACTCAGCCTTGTTCATGCACTTGGCCTTGTTGTTCATGCACTTGGCCTTGTTGTTCATGCACTCGGCCTTGTTGTTCATCCACTCGGCCTTGTTGTTCATGCACTTGGCCTTGTTGTTCATGCACTCGGCCTTGTTCATGCACTCGGCCTTGTTGTTCATGCACTTGTCCTTGTTGTTCATGTACTCAGTCTTGTTGTTCATGCACTCGGCCTTGTTGTTCAAGCACTCAGTCGTGTGGTTCATGCACTTGGCGTTGTTGTTCATGCACTCAGTCTTGTGGTTCATGCACTTGGCGTTGTTGTTCATGCACTTGGCCTTGTTGTTCATGCACTCAGCCTTGTTTTTCAAGCACTCGGCCTTGTTGTTCATTCACTTCGTTGGGTGGTCTTTCTAGACATTGTATATTTTGCAATTGACAATGTGTGTATACGTTTTATGATGGGTGTGTGATGGGAGTGTTTGTGTGTGTGTGTGTTTAAAGTGAGTGTGTGTGTATCGTCACGCTCATAAAATAATTGCCTATGTCACTTTTTGATCTTTTGAGAAAAACGCAAAAAACTTTCTTTGGTTTCATTATAGTAATACGTCGCAAACTGCCTATCTCGAGCGGTGACAGCCGGATAAACGTGGGCTAAAGAGCTGAACACAACATTTTCAATCAGCAAAACTGCATAACAACCTACAAAGAACTGTTGCATACTTTCACATTCTCAAAACAAGTCTTCTTGTATCATAAAGAAAAAGTGCTTATAACTCAAAAAACGAGATCGGCAGTTTTGCTTACGTTACCGTGGCAATGGTTTCCGATGGTCTGAGAGTTTGTACTCTCTAACACATAAAAGATACCCTTCCAGTAGCTTCCCCTGTAGTTTTACTTGAGATAGGTATTTTTCTTATGAGCGTGACGGTATGCTGTGCGTGTGTGTGTGTGTGTGTGTGTGTGTGTGTGTGTGTGTGAGTTGTGTGTGGGTGTGCTGTGTGTGTGTGTGTGTGTGTGTGTGTGTGTGTGTGTGTAAAGTGAGTGTGTGTGTATGCTGTGTGTGTGGTTGTGTGTTTGTGCGTGTATAAAGTGAGTGTGTGTGTGTATGCTGTGTGTGTGTGTGATGTGTGTGTGTGTGTTTATGATGTGTGTGTGTGTATGTGGTTATATGTGTGTGTTTGTGTGTGTGTTTGTGTGTCGTGTGTGTGGTGTGTGTGTGTCTTGTGTGTGTGGTGTGTGTGTGATGTGTGTGTTTTGTGTGTGTGTGATGTGTGTGTGTGTGTTTATGATGTGTGTGTGTGTGTGTGTATGTGGTTATATGTGTGTGTTTGTGTGTGTGTTTGTGTGTGTGTGTGTGTGCGTGCGTGTTTGTGTGAGTTAGTATATCAATAAGTGCGAATGAAAAGACCGTAAACATCATGATGTTTTCTTACAGAGGTTCCTCTGGCAGGCGACTGTACGGGGGACAAAGCAACTCACTGCGCGCCTCGTTCATTCTGCGACAGTGGTTTCTGCAGTGAGTGTCTTCTTTTTAAACAGCGTCATGTATCACATGTCCCAGGTTGGACAGGTGTTGGGTAATTAGGAGCTAGGTGGGTCAGGTGTTCGGTAATCAGGTATTAGGTGGGTCAGGTGTTAGGTAATTAGGTATTAGTTTGTGTGTTAGGCGCTTAGAACTATTTTAGGATGTGCGCCCTATAAATACCCTTATAATTATTATTAGGTGGGTCAGGATTTGGGTCGGTTAGGTGGTTAGTCTCAAACCCAAATTGGAAATCCAAAGCATCATCATTATAATCATCCTCATCTCATTAATCATCGAAAATATAAATTGTCCTTGCTCTTGTGGCCCTTCATGCCCGGAGCTCTCATGGTGACCTTGGTCTCAGTGTTCCTGTTCCTTCCTTCCCTGAATAGTAGTTCTGCTGTCGGTCTTCAACGTGTGACGTTCTGGGGGGTCGACGGAGGGACGTGGTGGCGGTCTGCTCTTTGGAGGGGACGCTCACTCAGTCTGGCTCCGCGACTTAAAGGCACAGTAAGCCTCCCGTAAACCATCACAGAGCTCCCCGAGCGTCTAAATACAGTACAAGCATACTTCCATTTGAACGCTCACCGAACGGGAACATCCTGGCTGCTTTCTGTCGAGCGTGAGACATTTTCAAAGAATTTATTTTCGTAGACTTGTTCCGTTAACAACAACGGCGCCTCGTTTTTGCGCTAGACCTAACTTTTAAAATCTAAATAATAAATTGACAGCTTGTTACACAAACATTCTTTAATCATAAAAGAATTCGTTTTTCATCAAGACAAGATCAGAACAATTCGAAGTTGTGAAAGTTTAAAAAAAGAAAAGCCCGGAAGCAGGGTCACGCAAGGGTCGTAGCAGACGACGGCCGGTTTATCAGTGCAAATCGCCGTTCCTCTCAACAGTCAAAAGCCATCGCTAGAGTTCTTGTGAACCACAGCCGTTGTTTCGTGCATAAAAAAAAACGTGCTATTGTAGATAAGCTCACGTCGAGTCGCATTCAAATGACTAACTATGACGACTGCATTGTGAAAAGGGAAAACTGGATCACACGGGTTCACGATGGCTCAGGGGTAAGATAAACCACGCAAAAATAAATTCTTTGAAAATTGTTCACTCTTTACGGAGGGCACCTAGGATGTTCTCAATTGGTGAGTGTTTAAATGAAATGGTGTTTGTACTGTGTGTAAAAGCCTGACCGTATCTGTGATGGTTTACGGGAGGCTTACTCTGCCTTTAAAGTCAATGTTGTTTGTAGGGGGCATAGTAGATAGTGGGTTGCGTCCGTTAGCTCGGGACAGACCCACTACTGAACACCGTCGAAGTGACTCAGCAGAAGTGCAGTGTCATCTTCCGAGGATAGCCTACCGCAGCGACCCGACATCCCCCCCTGGGGCGTCTGTAAAATCGACAAGTCTGGCAGCGGAACGAAATTCAGGGGTGGTTGGAGCAGTGCGTGCAGGGACGGGGCGGTGTGAGAGCACAAGGAACAGGTGTAAAGACACACACACACACACACACACACACACACACACACAAAAGTATGCAACTTACACATTGCAGCCTCTCCATATGTCACAGAACGAGGACAAAGACCCTCATCTGTATTCATGCCAGTACTTAGAGCAAAACGCGACAATTACTCTGCTTTGGCAGGGTATGTCAACACAGCGCTGTATCAGTACAGCTGTATAAAATAATAAATTCGTGAATCTCTCTCTCTCTCTCTCTCTCTCTCTCTCTCTCTCTCTCTCTCTCTCTCTCTCTCTCTCTCTCTCTCTCTCTCTCTGAATTGCTCGATGGGCTTGATGGTAGGATTCTTAAATTGTCAGCCCCCGTAATTTCTGAAACACTTACCTACATTTACAATCTCTGTTTAGACAAAAAATATTTTCCAGTCGCCCTGAAACAGGCTAAAGTCATTCCTCTGTTTAAATCAGGTGACAAAAGAGACCCCTCAAATTATAGGCCAATTTCCATTTTGTCTGTGTTATCAAAACCACTGGAAAAGCATATCAACAAACACATCCTAACACATTTCAACCAAAACAACTTATTCCATCCTAAACAATCAGGATTTAGAGCTAAGCATTCCTGCCACACTGCCTTAATCTCTCTTGTTGATCAGTGGTTGGACAAAATAAACGATAATGAATTCTGTGGTGCCATTTTCGTAGACTTTGCAAAAGCCTTTGACGTAATTGATCACACACTATTGCTTAGAAAATTCGGTTTGTATGGCGTCGGATATGATACTATCAATCTTGTTAGTTCATTCCTCTCTGACAGACAACAGACAGTTCTTACAAACACTAGAGCATCGAGCATGCAAGCTGTAGATTACGGTGTACCACAAGGATCGGTATTAGGACCTCTGCTCTTCTCAATATATGTTAATGACCTCCCCCTTTATATTCAACATTTATGTGAACTTTTTGCAGATGATACCACAATTCACTCCAGTAACAAAAATTTAACTCGCTTATCAGAATCCCTCCAAGGAAGTCTAAACCAGCTGACAGAATGGACTGACCTAAATCACATGTCTCTTAACCCAAAGAAAACCAAATATATGATAATTACAACTAGACAAAAACGACAGAATTTTACCTCAACTGGTCCCGATTTAATGATTGACGGCAATATAGTGGAAAAAGTCGACCATCACAAAGTTCTAGGTGTCCACATCGATAACAACCTGTCTTGGTCAACTCACATTGAACAACTTAGTAAATTAGTGTCAAAGAAAGTGTACCTCTTATCTAGAATTAAACACTTCCTTAATTGTCAAGCCAGGAAGTTATTTTTCACTGCTCATATTCAGTCTCTTATTGATTACGCATCCACTCTATGGGACTCTGCAAGTGATAATTCCCTAAAGCTACTCAGCAGATTACACAAAAGAGCGCTAAAAGTAGTATTACTCAAACAGACTACTCTCACCGACTCAGACTACATCAACATAGGGGTCCTACCTCTGAAGTCAAGAATGAATTACAACAAAGGAATAATGATGCATAAAATTATGACAGAAAATGCACCCGAAACCATTTGCTCAAAGTTCTCTTTGAAGAATTCGCACCACTTTATAAAACTAAACACTCCTCTTCCTAGGATAGACCTATTTAAATCAAGTCTTGTTTATTCAGGAAGCAGCCTCTGGAACGCTCTTCCGGACGCCCTGCGGCAATCCACCAACACAGATTCTTTTAGAACCAAATATTCTTTCCATTTAATGAACTCTATGAACAAATAAACTTGATTGGTATGTTTTCTTTGTATACAGTTGTTCATTATCGGAATTATGGTTTATTGTGACAAAATCACGAAGATTTGGCTCTGTAATACATTGTTTTGCTGAGCTAATGTATTGTTGGGTTACTTTCCGTTTATCTTCATTGCTTTACACCCAATTTTGAACACTACCTTATGATCTACAATGCTTCTACATAATGCGCTTCATGTACATAAACTTATATGTTCTACCATTAATGTTTTTATGTAACCTTTTTTTCCCTAGTCATAGTTATAGTAAAATAGTTTAGTCCCTCTTTAGGGCGAGGGCCAGATGCAAAAAAGCATACCTATGCTTATTCTTGTCACCCTCGAAAAATAAAGATTTGTCATTGTCATTGTCATTATCTCTCTCTCTCTCTCTCTCTCTCTCTCTCTTTTTTTTAATTTTTATTAAATACCTTGTTATGTATGTTTTAATCTGTGGTGTTGTGCGATTATTATTGTGCACCTTGTTTGCACCTGATGAGTTGAATTATTTGCAATGTTAACCGTGTGTTCACACCCTATTGAATAAATTATCTGCGTCTCTCTTCTCTCTCTCTCTCTCTCTCTCTCTCTCTCTCTCTCTCTCTCTCTCTCTCTCTCTCTCTCTCTCTCTCTCTCTTTTTATTTTTATTTTTATTTTTTATTAAATACCGTGTAATGTATGTTTTAATCTGTAGTGTTGTGCGATTATTATTTTGCACCTTTTTTGCAACCGCAACACGGTGGCCTAGTGGTAAGGCGTCCGCCCAGTGAGCTGGAGGTCGTGGGTTCGAACCCCGGCCGGGTCATACCTAAGACTTTAAAATTGGCAATCTAGTGGCTGCTCCGCCTGGCGTCTGGTATTAGGGGGTTAGTGCTAGGACTGGTTGGTCCGGTGTCAGAATAATGTGACTGGGTGAGACATGAAGCCTGTGCTGCGACTTCTGTCTTGTGTGTGGCGCACGTTAAAATGTCAAAGCAGCACCGCCCTGATATCACCCTTCGTGGTGGACTGGGCGTTAAGCAAACAAACAAACAAACAAACAAACCTTTTTATGCACCTGATGAATTAAATTATTTGCAATGTTAACCGTGTGTCCACACCCCTTCATAAGGGGCTATGGCCTATTGAATAAATTATCTCTCTCTCTCTCTCTCTCTCTCTCTCTCTCTCTCTCTCTCTCTCTCTCTCTCTCTCTCTCTCTCTCTCTCCTTTTTTATTTTTTTTATTCTATCATTTAGTGTCTCTGCGTCCCATGCCAACAACAGTCCTTTTCGTGTGTGTGTGTGTGTGTGTGTGTGTGTGTGTGTGTGTGTGTGTGTGTGTGATTTCAGAAATACCCCTTCTTGGGAGTTGTGTGTCAACATCGACGTGCCGCTTTGGAACTGTTTGTGACAGGGGCTTGTGCAGTAAGTATATGTGTGTCTCTCCAGGCTGCTGTCGCATGATTAAAGGGAAGCACAGATTATAAATAAATACAATAGAGTTGTTAAAACATCAAGACTGTCATATTCGTAGAGGTTTGTGACTCGCCTGATTAAGCCGGCCGAGAAGATTTTACCAACTAAACGTTGACATTATCTCCGATGTTTTTGAAGCTAGAGCTTTGAAACTTTTTATACTTCGAGGGTTTGATAATCGCCCGATCTAACTGCAGCTTGGTTGACCCTCGGCAAATTTTGCGGTCTTGTTAGATTCATCAATACAACGTTGACATTTTCTCAGGGGTTTTTGAAGCTAGAGCTTTGAATATGTGCACACTTGAAGGGGTTGATGATCTGCCAATATGACTAGTTTAGTTAAGCCTCGTATAATTTGGGGGTCACAGCGGGGTCCTGTTCATAAAAACTTTAAGTTGAAGTTTTCTCGGATGTTTAGGAGCAAAAGCCTCAAAATTTCACACAATTATAGGTGTTTCTATTACCATTCCAGTGCACCATAATTATGGCTTTTTGACCGATCACGACTGATTCTTGGTGAACCTCTAAATTGTATAACGTTCCGGCAGGAACCCTTTTTGTTTATCACGCTAAAGATTAAAAAGACAGAGTAACAATGTAAATTAATAATGTCAGCGTGATTTATTCCAAAGAATGACACTTCAGATGCTGTCAGATAATAAGTACTCTCTTTATCTAAAAAATACCGAAAAGCAGTTTTGTCGGTGGTTGCTTTACGGAACAGCAAGGCACCGCCCATTCTCTGAGTGTGCAATGCCGCCTCGCTTGAAAACGTCATTGTCAAAGTTCGGAAAAATCAAGTGAAATTGCGTCACTCGCTTTACGTCAAGTGTATCTTTACGTCATTTCCTATCTGTCTGAAGTCGGTTCTAAATCTGCCCAGTTCCCATTGCGGCTGTTCCGTCTAATTCGCGGGGTCGCTTCAACATTTATTTTGGTCGAAATAGTCGGTCATAAAACCGTTATTTCAAAAGTGATATCAGTATTAGCCTCTGTCTCATACTGATAATCCATTTTCTCGACATGTCTGTTATCATTTGCTAACAGTCAGCATATTAAAAATAACTCATAATAATTAGCAGACATGAACAAAATGTAGCTTGTTTTCGTCAAATTTCTGAGTTACAGCATGAACTGGAGAATGCTGGAGAAGATTTTACCCCTGAATATATCCACTGAGCTGTCAAGAAAATGAGTCTTGAGCTCATCAAGCTATGATGTCATTGTTTGATTTGGTCACAGCTTAGTGTCTGGGATCAAGCTATGATGTCATTGTTTGATTTGGTCACAGCTTAGTGTCTGGGGTATTTTAGTCTTGGCTAGAGTATTTGTGATGAATCATAGTGTTAGAAATGAGGTCACGAAAGTGTCTGAGTACGCAAGTACGCGTGTTTTGTCTCGGCCAGCGAAAACTCAATTTGGTCAAGAAAATAAGTAATTATTACCAATTTAGTGCCCCAAATAAGCTTATGGCTTTTTGACCAATCAGGACGGATTCTAGGTGACCTTCTAAATGTGATAACGATCAGGCAGCCTGGACTCTTTTTGCTTATCACGCTAAAAATAAACAAGACAAAGTAAAAATTTAAATCAACAATATCAGCGTGATTTATTCTAAGGAGTGACTCATAACTCATAACTCATAACTCATAACATTTTATTGATCCAACAAAGGAAATTAAATTGGACATCAGCACATATAGGTCATTAATTAATAATTATAAAAGAAGAAGAGAAGAAAATTTATAAAACCCATGATAACAAAAAAATATCTAAAGTAATATATGTACAACTACAATACCCTTTTTACTTGCACACTTGACACACCGACACACCAACACACATGCATACATACATACATACATACCTACATACATACATACATACATACATACATACATACATACATTCCATGTTAAAGTGTACTTCAAATGCTGTCACATAATACTCTCTTTATTGACTCACCCGAGTAATTGGTGAGTGTTAGGATTCATATGTCTCTGTCTGTATGGACGGCCGGCCGGCCGTGGACAAAAAACTTAACGTTGAGGTTATCTCGAATGTTTTTCAAGCTAAACCTCTGAAACTGTGCACACTTTTAGGGTTTGATGATCTCACGAAGTGACCCCAGTTTGGTTGACCCTCGTCCAGTTTTGGGGTCACAGCGGGGTCATGTTAGTTTCATAAAATTTAACGTTGAGGTTATCTCGGATGTTTTCGAAGCTAGAGCTTTGAAACCGTGCACACTTCTAGGGTTTGATAATCTCCCGACTTGACCTAAGTTCGATTGACCCTCGTCAAGTTTTGGGATTGCAGGGGGTCATGTTCGATTCATAATAACTTAACATTGACGTTATTTCAGGTGTTTTTGAAGCTAGACCTTTGAAACTGTGAACACTTCAAGGGTTTGATAATCTGTCAACATGACCCTAGTTTGGTTGACCCCCGTCACATTTTGGGGTCAAAGCGGGGTCATGTTCGTAAAAACTTTACGTTGATATTTTCTCATTTATATTTGGAGCAAAATCCTCCAAACTTTACACAATTGTAAGTGTTAATAATGAGCAGACATGACCCAAATTTGTTAAGTCCAAAACATAAAAATGTTTGCTGGAAAAGATTTTCGCCACTGAAATGGTCCACGGAGCTATCAAGGATATCATTCTTGACCTCATTAAGCTATGATGTCATTGTTTGATTTGGTCACAGTCTTGGCTAGACTCTTGATGACGACATCATGTTATGATGTCATAGTGTTAGAAATGAGGTCACCCAAGTGTCTGAGTATTACATATTTTGTCTGGGCTAGCCAAAGCTTAATTTGTTCAAGAAAATTAGTAATTTATTATGATTCTTGTTAAAAAAAAAAAGAGGAAAAAGATTTCCTTTTTCAAAATTTGGTGGACGTTGAGAATGTCAGGCGGGGAGGAGGTTGGGGGTTGCGCCAGTTTGAATATGTGAAATATTCTCAGGGTTGAATAACTAAAAGGACACACAAGGAGCTCTTTTGAACATTATTTTATGAAGCTGGAACAGCGTTTTGGGGGGATTGGGGGGGGGGGAGATGGGGTCATATGTAGTGGAATCTTCCTTTTAAGACCTACAAAACCCAGAGAAAACCAGGTCTTATGATGGGGGTACACTTACAGAGGTTATGCGGGGTTGCTTCGAAATTTCTTTTGGTTGAAATAAACGGTAATAACATCGTTATTTCTGATATGCTGACTGTTAGAAAATGATAACAGACATGTCTCACAAACAATATCAGCATTCGCCTGAAGGCTCATGCTTGAAATCTTTTTTCTCGACATGTCTGTTATCATTTGCTAACAGTCAGCATATTAGAAATAACTCGTACTAGTATGGTTCTTCTAGATCATGTTGAGCGTGTCAGGCTAGAGATGGTGGGGGGAAAGGAGTCGGGGTGTGTATATATATTTATCCTACATACGTGAGAGAGACACCCATGAGATAATAATCGTTCAAATCACACGTGTGTATATCATGTAAATGAGGTCATGTCAAGCAAGTCTGGCAGGGACCTGTTTTTACACTGCTTATGATGCCAAAGTCACCGAGACAAACGTCATTATAGAAACAAAAATCGCGCTCGCTAATTACCCTCGATGAATCTTTAGAACTAACACGTCACGCCACACTTTCAGAGTGACGTTTCTTTGCTTTGACGTAATAGATTTCACGAGGCTTTAGAAGAGATCGAGGTTCCAAAACAAGCGTCTTCAATTTAGCTGCCTCGACTGCAAGACATTTTTAGTAAAATACACGTAAGTACAGTATATAGGATAAACAGAATACTACATGGCTTGCTGTGTCGTACCAGATTTACACTCGTTGCATTTTCAAATAGTGAACAGCTCGCTTTCGCTCGCACTTCAATATTTAAAAAAACAACTCGTGTAAATCTGGTACGACACAGCAAGCCATGTAGTATTCTCTATAAAATTATATATATATATATATCGATTTATTTAGATACCCAATGTAATGATGACATTTAAAATGCAGAATTATTCATCTTAAATGCAGTTTACTTGCTAGCCTGTGATCAGCCGTTTGCTTGCAAAAAGCGACGGAAATGAGTGAGGGGTATGCCAACAAGGACTTTTTGGCTGCCATTTTGCGAAAGTTGCCAAAACATGCGACGTGCGCTTGTTTTTTCCATCATAACTTCTTTTTGTTAACCAATCTTCACCACATGTTGCCACTATAGTAAACGATGTTTGGTGACTTGTTGGCAGACCAGCTTTTTTTGTTGGTTCGAAGGGACCATATCGTCTTTTGTTTAATCTTTATTGACCAAGGCCGAAGGCCGCGGTTGATAAAGATTTAACAAAAGTCGATGATCTACCGGAGGACCAACACAAAAATGCTAGTCTGACAACAAGCCACCAAACATCGTTTTTGTCATCATTTTCGTTGTGCAACAGTACTCACAATCACCCACAGGGACCTGAATTTTTAGAATGTAATCAAACGTAAACTTTACGTCCATTTTCTTCGAGTCTAAAAATGCACAGAACTGCCATCATATTTGCGAGGTCAGTCACTTTTGAGCATGTTGCCTTTCTTTTAAGTGTTTTAAGCCTTTTCGTTCCGCAATGTGAGATTACACAGCTTAGTTGTAAAATGACCATGAGTTGTCGGGGTAATTATCAACATTGATTGGGTCTTTGAGGGTGAACGTTTACAGTCGTTGTCCTCTCAAACACGAATCCAAAGCCACGATGGTTCCACAAATCAAACAAACAGCCTGACTGCCTTTTACTTTTACAATCCACGTTTCACCTGATAGCTCAAACCCATTCATCACCTTGATTTGTTACATGGGGAACAGTGTTATTTTATACTCAGTTAGTTATGCATGAAAACTCGTGAAAATGATGACAATGAGTTATATCAGAACTTAGCTTTCATTCACTGATTTGGAGATGTTGGGGATTCAAGCAGGTAAAAATGCTGCCAAAAATAACAAATATTTGCCGCACCAAAAATCAGCCACGGTGTGAGGTGGGAAGTATTCTGTAGAACAAACTACAGGAGTAAACTTTGAAATGATTATGACCAAATATGGCCTTCAACCTACATATTGTTTAGCATTAACTTGCAAAACAGTGTGAGGTTCGGACAATACTTTTGATTATTTTCTAAATAAACATTTTTTTCATAAATTCAATACATGATAAAGGCTAACAAATTCAATTCTTAAACGTTTGATATTGTTTGATGATGTTTTCCAAATTTGACATGGATCGATTGATATTTAATTGAAAAAGAATTTAAGTGAAAATGACATGTGCCTCTAGGTAACAGCTCGCGTACGGAAGATCGAAGTATTCAAAGATTTCTATAACTGCGTATGTGTGTGTGTATGTGTGTGTGTGTGTGTGTGTGTGTGTGTGTGTGTGTGTGTGTGTGTGTGTGTGTGTGTGTGTGTGTGCAGAATGGAAGGTACAAGAGAAATGCGCAACTACCCAACAGTGCGTGACGGGGACCATGTGCGACTCTTTAAAAAAATGCAGTAAGTCTCGTCCAATTTAGTACTACCCGCATTTCTCTTTGTTTCCACTATTCATCTCTCTCTCTCTCTCTCTCTCTCTCTCTCTCTCTCTCTCTCTCTCTCTCTCTCTCTCTCTCTCTCTCTCTCTCTCTCTCTCTCTCTCTCTCTCTCTCTCTCTCTCTCTCTCTCTCGCTCGCTCTCTCTCTCTCTCCTGTTCCTGGATATTTAAATTACATTTCAGACATGCCACAAAAAGATATGGGTCCCAGAACCTGATTCCCCCCATCCCTCGTCTAGACTTGTATAAGTCAAGTTTAGCCTTCTCATGAGCGTCTCTATGGAATTCCATACCCCTACCCCTCCGAAATGCCTCCTCTGTGAAAACGTTTAGGCGCCAGTTTCATTCCCGCTTAATGGGTAAATAGAACACTTTTCATGTCTGATATTTTCGTGCTTTTTACATTTAGTCAAGTTATGTTTGTATTTTGATTTGTTCTTTATGTGTATGTATTGATAATGATATACATGCAAATGATTGAGACAATTCCTCCCCAAATTTTTTTTCTCCCTTTTGTTATTAGCTGTTTTGGATGCAACTATGCTGCAATTTCCACACTATATTGTTTTTCCCATTTGTGAGTGTGTATACAAAACCATAACCCTTTTCCTTATTACTATTTACATTATGTACGTCTGTAAGAAACAATAACCAATAACCTTGTCAATTTTTCTATCTATATTATTTGCGTCTGTATTAAGTGTTTGTATTTATAAGGGACAGGTTGTAAGATTAGGCTTTGCCTAAAACCTCTATCCTTTGGTAATAAAGTTCAGTTTCAGTTTCAGTTTCAGTTTCTCTCTATTATGGCTATTTAGTGTGGTGTCAAACACATTCTTGAATGTGCATATTCTTTCGGTGACCGATTTCCCCACAAGTCTCTTATGATTGGTGACCTTGTTTGGTTGTATTTTTTGTGAGTGGTTAGAATGACCTTTAGCTTGTGTGTTACTGTTAAAAGTCATCACAGTCCGTCATAAAATAAAAATATATCTTCCGTGGTTGTATATATTTGTAGGTTTGTTTGTATGTTGCGCGCGCGACGATTGTTTGCCTGGCAGGTGGGGATGTCTGTGTTTTCTGTCTGTATGTTGAAGGGCCAGCTAGGTGTCCAGTACTGCCTGCATGCTATGAGGGCGATGCGTTGTGTTAGCATGGCCAGTGCAAAGCGTCATATACACCCGTCTGACTTCGTTTTTCTGCAGAAATTCCTATTGGTGATACGTGCCTGGAGTCCGACAAGTGTGTGGCCGGTGCCGAGTGCAAAGTACCTCCCGGAAGTCCCCCAGGTCCCAAAAAGTGCATCTGCAGGAATCTTAACTCCTCCAACGCCTGTGGTATCTCTCTCTCTCTCTCTCTCTCTCTCTCTCTCTCTCTCTCTCTCTGCTCTCCCTCTCTCTCTCTCTCTCTTTCTTTCTCTCTCTCTCTCTCTCTCTTTTTTCTCTCTCTCTCTCTCTCTTTTTCTCTCTCTCTCTCTCTCTCTCTTTCTCTCTCTCTCTCTCTCTCTCTCTCTCTCTCTCTCTCTGTTCCAGGACAGATCGTAACAAAAGGCCTAGCATTAAACCGTTATCCTTTCAGTTCAGTTCTCTGTCTGCAAGCAGAAAACAAAGTCATCATCTTCATGAACGTTTTTGACTCACCTGAGGGCCAAGATACACGATCGGTTTCGCCCGTACCTTTAAGACCGAAACTGATCACAAACCGATCGTGTGGCATCCGAACCGTACGTCTCACACGCTTGACAGCATCCGCCTCGGCCCGTCTGTTCGAAATACAGCTGGATCTATTCATTTCATTTCATTTCATTTTCATTACTTTATTGTTCCATCGCTGGGAAATTCGGGTCGCTTCCTCCCAGTGGAAAGCTAGCAGCAACGGAGTCGCGCTACCCAGGTGTCTGCGTGTTTAGGTGTATTCAGCCACCATGCACTTATGGCAGAATGACCAAGGTCTTTTACGTGCCATTGTGATGACACGGGGGTGGGACATGGCTTCCGTCTCTGGGTCTGCACATAAAGTTGACCCGTGTCCGTCCCGGCCCGAATTCGAACCTGCGACCTTCCGATCACAAGTCCAGTGCTCTACCAACTGAGCTACCGGGCCCGGCAAGCATCCTCCAGCCAATGAGCGCACGTCTTTCAGTCGACACCCACTTTGCAAATGGCGGTCAGTTCAGCATCAAAACTTGCCGATTCGGAATCGAAATATCTCATCAACCTGTATCTTGGCGACGAGTTGGAATCTATGGAACCATGGAAGTAAAAACTACAAAAACCAGCAACATCGAGGCCTGTTCCTGCTGTCAATGCAGCAGACTTCCACGTCAAATGTGGGGTAAAACGACCTTCACCTCGTACGTCTCAGGAGCATGGTGTGGCAAGCGTTCCGTTCCTCTGAGACGATCAGGTCTGACCCGTCCGCCTCAAACGTACGTGCGAAACCGATCGTGTATATTGGCCTTAATTGGTGAGAAATAGGATTCATAATGTGTCCGTCTGTGTGGATGGCCGGCCGTGAATCCGTCTGTGGACAAAAAACTTAACGTTGAGGTTATCTCGGATGTTTTTCAAGCTAAACCTCTGAAACTTGCACACTTTTAGGTTTTGATGATTTCACGAAGTGACCCCATGGTTGACCCCCGTCAAATTTTAGGGATCACAACGGGGTCATGTTCGTTTCATAAAAACACAACGTTAAGGTTATCTTGAATGTTTTGAAGCTAGAACTTTGATACTATGCACACTTTTAGGGTTTGATAATCTACCAACTTGACGTAAGTCTGATTGACCCTCGTCTAATTTTCGGGTCACGTCACACACAGGGGGTCATGTTCGATTCATAATAACTTAACATTGGCGTTATCTCAGGCGTTTTTGAAGCTAGACCTTTGAAACTGTGAACACTTCAAGGTTGTTTTTTTCTTCTTCTTCTTCTTCTTCTTTGTTCATGGGCTGAAACTCCCACGTTCACTCATGTTTTGCAGGAGTGAGTTTTTTACGTACATGACCGTTTTTACCCCGCTATTCAGGCAACCATACGCCGCTTTCGGGGGAAGCAAGCTGGGTATTTTTGTGTTTCTATAACCCACCGAACTCTGACATGGATTACATGATATTTTCCGTGCGCACTTAGTCTTGTGCTTGCGTGTACACACGAAGGGGATAAGGCACAAACAGGTCTGCACACAAGTTGACCTGGGAGATGGGAAAAAACTCCACCCTTAACCCACCAGGCAGCCGCGGCCTGGATTTGAACTCACGAGTTTCCTGTTAGGAGACCGATGTCGTACCCACTAGGCCACTGCGCCCGTCTTCAAGGGTTTGATAATCTAGCGAATTGACCCTAGTTTGGTTGAACCACGTCACATTTTGGGGTCACAGCGGGGTCATGTTTATAAAAGCTTTACATTGCGGATTTTTCAGTCATTTTGGCAGCAAAAGCCTCCACATTTCATGAAATCGTAGGTGTTGGTCAGAAGCAGACATGACAAAAATGTGGCTTGTTCTCATGACAATGTTTGCTGGAAAAGATGTTCACCACTGAAAATGTCCACTGAGCTATCAAGGATATAATTCTTGACCTTATCAAGCAATGATGTCATTGTTTGATTTGGTCACAGTCTTGGCTAGACTTTTGATGACGACATCATGTTATGATGTCATAGTGTCAGAAATGAGGTTACTTAAGTGTCTGAGTATCTATACATATTGTGTGGGTTTTGAAAAGAAAATGAGTAATTATTATAATTCTTGTGAGTAAACAAAAGATCTCTTTTCAAACATAATTTGGTGGATGTTGAGTATTTCAGGCTAGAGATGGTGGTGGGAAGCAGGTTGGAGATTGTATAAGTTTGAACATGTGAAATATTCTAAGGGTTGAACAACTAAATGGATTGATACAGGTCATAATAAGGATCAAGTTTGTGTCGATCAGTCTGACGTGAAAGTTCTCTTGTCGGCCGGGGTCAGGGTAGTGTAATTCTCCTTTCAAGACGTACAAAACCCTAATGGACATGACGAAGGAGAGTCGTATTAAGCATTTGCTTTTTTTTTTTTTTTTTTTTCCCCCGTCTTTACACCTGTTCCTTTGTCCCGTTGTGCTCTCACACCGCCCCGTCCCTGCACTCACTGCTCTTGTTGAAGTGTGAAAAGGATCAGATTTTCAGGGTTTAAATTACTATAGACATAGTCTGATAGTGGAAGTGTTGCATACTAATAACCTTTTTAATGTTTGTTTTGTAATTCAGGGTATTCATAATGGGGTGCCTGTGACAGTCTCACGGTGACGTAACTAACGCTGAATTGACCCGACACAAACCTCAACACATCATAACTTTAATCCGATGCATGAAAATAACGAAAAAGAAGAATGAATAAAAGTTGTATCAGAGTAAAAGAAAAATAAAGGAAATTGGAGTTTTGGGTGTACACACTTACCGTAACGTGGTGCTGTGCAGACCCCAGGGATGGCTTTGCTGGAGGTGCCTGTCCCTGTACAACAGCGAACGCCGCATGTAACAGCAACGTGTGTACCTGCAGCACTGGCTACACGCCCTACTCTATCGACCTCACCTGCCGTAAGGTTTTTTTCTTGCATTTTACCCTGCTTGGCAAGATCACATCTCTTGCACAATGATTAGTCATCAGAAACACTGTTTTGTGCACCAAACGTCGTACAAAATGTCTAGTTTTCTCGATTTATACTGTAGAAGATTGTTGCTTGCAAGTCTTTGAAACAGACTATAGTTTTTGTAAAAGACCTTAGTGTATTTTTTTTTAGAGTTATGAACAATTATGTATAGTATGACGCTAGATAATAATAAATGGCTCTCCCGATCTCACGTATGAAAGAACCCATTGTTCTTCCGCAAATTAAGAAATGTTCACCATTAAAGTGTTTTCATAATTTATAAATTATGCACTTGATAAACATTGTTGTGAACAAATATTCGTACATTTTTTTACGTCATGAATTTACGTAAGCATTTGATCAAAAAATAGATAGTGACTGAGATCGCTCAAAATAGCTCCAAAGTAGCCAGGTTGTAGTGTTTTATCTGCATTTTGGAGTCTTTCGCACACTCTGGCGCTAATGTAATTGATCTGGACGGTAAGATTGACGATAGAACCACCAACAAATCGTAGTTTGGTCATGCCTACTAAGTAATCGGTTGTTGAGGTTTTCTCAGTTATTTTTTTGAAAATCTGAAGAAAAAAACAGGGACTTGGAAGCGTAGAGGGTCTAGTCAAGGGGTCTTAGAAAGAGGTAGTCTTCTATAGTGTAGGATGGTTTGGGGAGGGGGGTAAGAAGGGAGGGAGTCTTCTATCGGGTGGGGATAGGGGTGGGAGATGTTAAAGAGGAGGGAGTCTTCTATTCAGCATTGGTAAGGAGGGGGGCTCTTAAAAGGGGGGTTCGACTCTAATTGGAGATGACGAAGGCGAGTTGTGTAAGCCTTTTCTTTTGTTGTTGAGTTGTTATTATCTCTGTTTTCAAAATTGTGAGGGTGTTGAGTATGAGGTTAGCGATGCTGATGGGAAGGGGGTGGGGTAACTGCAAGTTTGTTTCTTGGATATTCTTAGGATTCAATACCTAAATAAGTAAATGTTAAGTCGCATTAGGATCTAGTTTGGGGCAATTAGTAGAAATTCAAAAATCTCTTGGACATTATTTTACGAGTGTAGAACAGTAAATATTTTTGATTCATACAAAGTGAAACCTTTCTTTCAAGACTTGAACAAATCTGTCTCATACAGTGCTCGGTCAGTATCTTCCTCAGTTAATCCGAGAAAACGACATAACTCTAAAACTTCATGTGTATGTGTCAAGCTTCACGATAGTTAACTTGTTACCGCCATGTTTTGTTCTTAAATGCCATATCGCCAGGAGCCTGGATTCTAAATAATAATAAAACAACGCTTGTACTATGTGTCACAAACTCTGCCCAAGTCCAGCCATGAATTATTTGTAATTCGTGCATGAGTTGGGTTTCGTGCGGTTTTGGCTCAGATGGGTGCCTATACAGTGACTCGGTGTGTGTCCATGGCTATGGACAGCCAATCGCGGGAGTGTATTCACGCACGTGGGGTTGCGTGATGCGTGAACGAGTCACAGGCTCGAAGGTCACTGCTGTGTAAAACTTGAAGAGAACGGATGGTTGATGTGAATGCTCTATCCGGCCGACCGGCGTGTTGATGTTTTATTCGACCCCGGAGACAAGTTGTGTTCCAGCTGTCTTGGTGTGGCTTCAAGGGTTCTACGGGTGGTCAGTCCTCGAACGGCAAGGTGTGTTGAAATTCTGTAGTTTTTCTCTCCTTCCGTGCTCAGGGTCAAAATTTGTTGGTTCGGTAGTGTTTGTGTATGAGAGAGTTTTAGTTTTTTAGTTTCCTGGGTTGGTGTCATTTTATGTGTAGGGTGTCGGGGGTAGAAAGGGGAGAGGGAAAATGGGAAAACAAGGGAAAGGGGGGGACAGTTTTTCATTGTGCAAGAAGTAGGAAGGACGAGAGAGGTAATCTAAATTTGAAGATAAATGGAATCCCCTTGGCACAAAGGACCTGTGCTGAAATGGCTCAAGCACAAGAAGTGGGGAGAGCGAGTTGGCTGGTGGAAAGAAGAAAAGAGGTGTCAGCAGTTACTGCGAGTGAACTCATGTGTGGGAAGGATTTATTTTTATGGAGGGTGTATTTAAGGTAGAGAGCGTTAATTCCAGAGAATAGTCGTGTAGTAGTTGTTAGTGCGGAAATTTGGAGACGAGGTACGGGAGGTTTTAAACGGGAGTTCACTGTCAAGACAGAAGACGGGGGGTTGGTTGTAAATATGTGACGTCATCACGGTTAGAGAAAGAGGAAAGAACGAGGTGCCACTATGTAATATGACTTAAATTCATAAGGGGTAAGAGAAGTGGCGTTGTTTGTGAAGGGGCTGCTTGTAAATGGTTGGGTCAAATAATGAAATAGGAATTGTTTGATTATGGGGGCAGCCATGTTGTATTGACTTTGTAAAATGGGAGTTGTAAATACTTTGTACATTTATATTGATGATGGTGTCTTTACAATTGTATAAAAGTAAAGACTATAATTAGGTATTTAAGGGAGTGAAAATTGTAAGAATTATTACATAATTGGTCATGTTGGGACTCTGGTATTTTGATAATGATGTTGTGGTTAAAGTTAAATGGTAACTTTGATGAGATGGCCAGGGTGGTTAATTAAGTAGTTAATTATGGTAATTAATGAGTAATTAAGTAAAGAGGGGTCTTTGAAAGTTGATGAGTATTGATAATTATGGGAAGTCTAATGAAGGAGATATTGTTGTTAGGAGAGTTAATTTGTGGACTTTGTGGGTAAGGGGAGATAATTGAAGTATTGTTGAAGGAACAAGTAGTTATACTTGGCTTTGTTCCTACAACAGCGTTCAAGCATAGAAGCGTGGCTGTGGGCGAGTCCAAGCCAGGAGAGACGAACGACACAGGAGACAGCATGAGTTTCCGGGAGAAAGATGCTTCCGACTCGTTACCCGGGAGGAAGGCGTGTTGTTGGTGGAGTGTGTGACCACCGGTGTGTCGCAAGTGTGAGCTGTGGAGGTGAGGTGGCCCACCGTCAGTGAGTAAAGTGGTGAAAAGTGCTGGCATGCTATTGCCACGAGCAGTATGGGCACAAGAATATATTATGGCATCTGTGTGCCTCGAGTTATGCAGCTGTGGCTTAACTAAGCATTGTGACCTATAAGTGAATTTAAACATATTAAAGACATAAAGATTGTGCAAGTGGAAGATTCAACGGGACTAATCTGGAGTGTCTGTATTTTTTATGTTTTGTTTTGAGCGACGTTGATTTTTGTGGATCGGCGAGATGTGAACTGGACTTGGTTGTGAAACGTCATGATCATTACGCGCGAAGAGAAAAGTATGTAGTGACATGGTAATTTGTTGTTATGAAGTAAGGTTGTTACGTGGTGAATTAATGTGAATGTGTTATTGATGAATTAATGTTCGTACCATTTATTGTGTTGAAATAAGTGGAAGATTCAACGGGACTAATCTGGAGTGTCTTTATTTTTTTATGTTTTGTTTTGAGCGACGTTGATTTTGTGGATCGGCGAGATGTGAACTGGACTTGGTTGTGAAACGTCATGATCATTACTCGCGAAGAGAAAATTATGTAGTGATATTGTAATTTGTTGCTATGAAGTAAGGTTGTTACATTGTGGATTAATTTGAGTGTGTTAGTGATGACTTAATGTTCGTACCATTTATTGTGTTGAAATAAGTGGAAGATAATTGAGAGTCTTGTTATTTAAAGTTAAGTTAATTAGTATTATTGGTGGCTGGGCCTACTGGTTTCATGTGTAGCTGCGTTTGGCGTTGATCGTATGCATCAAGGTTGAAGGCAGTGTAGCAATAAACGTAGGTAGTCCCTATCACGAGGTATTAGTGTAAATGTAAGTTAGAAATAATAGTTAGTTAATAAATAACGGGGTTAATTGATTACTGTAGGTGAAGATAAGCGGATTTTGAGTTGAGATAGATTTATAAAGAGACTTCTTGACTTTTCGGGATCAGGGAATTAAGGTGGTAGGTGGTAATATTTAGGGATATTTACAGTTCTTTTAGTATCAAGTTATAAATTCTTATAGCCAATTTGTTTTGTTAAACTTTAAGATAATTCTACCTTCTTCATCTATCTTTGATTTTGAGCGATTGTGATTGGATGTGAATGTGAATGCGAGGTTGTCGTGTGTGTAAATAATAAACTTTGGTTTGAATGTTGCCTGGTTGTGGAGTCAGTGATTAGAGTAAGAGTGGTTGACTGTGTCTGAGTGTTTTGTACGTTAAAAGGTATTCCTATACCTCTCCCAAAACTTAGGGGAGTTACAATGGTGGCAGCGGTGGGATAGGAGTTTCATTTCGGGGATTAGGAAGGGTTTAGATAGCATCGGGAAGTAAGGGCCGTGACTCGTGTGAATCAGTTGTGAAAGGGTATGAATGAGGACTAGCGTGGGCGGTTGGCGGGCGACTTAAAGGCTTTAAGCCTGGGTGGCTATTTTGACCCGGTAGAGGAAGGAGAGAGAACGAGTGAGTTTGAGCACACCTGGGGTCCGAACTGATCACTCGGATCTCACTCTACCAAGGTTGTCAGCTAGCTGTTTGGGTAAGTTCTATTGTGGTTGTTGCTTTGTATTATTCTGTCCGTGTTTGTTGTGGGCGATCAATTTTGGAATTGGGGTCAAGGTGAGGTTGGTTGTCAAGGAGATGTCGAATTCAGATCGGGATGAGCGTCAGTTGAGGCGGGCGGCTAGGATGGAGGAGAAGGTTCCAGCGACGTCTGCGGCTGCATCCCTAGTGGTAACCCCTCCTCGGTTCACTGTACCAAGTGGTGGTGCGACGTTGTTGGCTACGGGTGGTATGCCGGGTGCGGTTTCTACGCCGAGGGTGGAGAGGTCTTTGGGGACGCCAGGAGTGTTGGGGACGAGGTCTGTTGGGGCGCAGCGTTTGGCGATGGGGTACGGTGAGGGTCAAGCTGTAAGGGGAGTGTCGCCGATCATGGTCCAAGGTTCTAATGGGTTTGACGATGAGTCGGTAGACAGGGAGTTAGCACGGTTCCGTAGTCAGGGTGAAAGCTTGGGTTTGCAAGGGGCGACGTTGGCCCAGTTTGTGATGGCCCAAGTGCGCAGGGAGGCGGCCATCGTCGAGGAGAGAGTGGCGCAGGCGAAGTTGCGGAAGGAAGAGCGGCGACAACGCAAAGAGGAACGAGAACTTCAGGAGAAGAAAGAAGAAGCTCGACGCCAAGCAGAAGCAGCCCAGCGTAGGGAAGAGATAGAGGCCAGACGCCAGGAAGAAGAAGCCCGACGTAAAGAGGAACGTGAACTTCAGGAAAAGAAAGAAGAAGCTCGACGCAAGGAAGAAGAAGCTCGACGCAAGGAAGAAGAAGCCCGACGTAAAGAAGAACGTGAACTTCAGGAAAAGAAAGAAGAAGCTCGACGCAAGGAAGAAGAAGCCCGACGTAAAGAAGAACGTGAACTTCAGGAAAAGAAAGAAGAAGCTCGACGAAAGGAAGAAGAAGCTCGACGCAAGGAAGAAGAAGCCCGACGCAAGGATGAGGCGGCCCAAAGGAGAGAGGAACGGGAGTTCCAAGAAAGGAAAGAAGAAGCACGACGACAAGAGGAAGAAGTCCGGCGCAGAGATGAGGCAGAGCGACGCCAGGAGGAGCGTCGCATACGGGAAGAGGAACTGCAAGCAAGTGAGGCGAGGTGGAAAGAGGAGTTAGCTCTGCGCACAGGGGGGACTGAGAGAGAACCGAGTTTTGACAAATACCGGGTAAAGATGTCCTTCTGTGATGACTCTGTCAACATTGACGACTACCTCCTCCACTTCGAGCGAACAGCGACAACACACAGGTGGAGCAGGGCGACATGGGCAGGTCGATTAGCAGACCAATTGAAGGGTCGCGCAGAGAGAGCATATCTACGGATGACTCCCGAGGATGCCAGCGACTACGATATGCTCAAGGTTGCGCTGTTAGAAGAGTTCCATCATACTCCAGAACACTATCGCCGGGAATTCAGAAACATCACAAAGCAAGGGGACGAGAACTTTGTACAGTTTAGTCGTCGGCTGCAGACCCTGTTGGATCAATGGATAGCGATGTCACAGTGTGCGGGAGACTATGACCGGCTGTATGACCTGATCCTGAGAGAACAGTTGATGTCAAATTTCCGGGGTGAGCTGTTCCAGTACGTCAGCGATAAAAAGCCAGCTACAGCCAAGGAAGCGGCGGTGTTAGCGTTCACTCACTTGGAATCAAAACGGGACGCCAGATTGTTCAACGCAAAACGTAACATCGGGGGCCAAATGGACGAGGAGGAAAAGAAAAAGGAGAAGACTACAAGCAACGGGGGTACCAAGACCGGAGGGGGATCGGAGGAACAGGCAGAGCAGTCAGAGGGCCAAGTGAGGCCAGTAGAGGGCAGCAGGAACAAAAAGACGAACTGGAATCGGGAATACAACAATCGGGTGATATGTCATAGGTGCAAGAAGACGGGACACATTGCCAGGGAGTGTACCGCGAACGCCTGCATGACGACCGAGCAAGATGACCAGACGAGATCTTCCGAGCCGTCAGAGCCGTTGTGCCAAGACTGCGAGAAAATTCCATTTCGGCCGATGGGAAGGTGCAAGGTTAACGGGAGAGACGCAATCAGTCTACGTGATTCAGGGGCAGACAAGACCATGGTAAAGGCTGCATTTGTTAGGCCTGAAGATTACACCAACGGGACAGTGCACGTAGAGTTTGCCGACTTAGACTGCACAAAGACGTATCCCTTAGCATGGGTTGACGTAGAATCGCCGTACATCTGTGAGAGGATTCTTGCCATCGTGAACGACAACATCAGGCCTGACATTTTTCTGGGAAACCTGGCCCAGCTTACGAGCGGAGACTGGGTGGAAGTATCGATGTATCCCAGACGGGCGTTGTGTGCGGCAGTGACAACCAGAGCACAGGCTGAAGCAGGTACACGGCCGGTGAAACCGGTGGTGGTGGTGCAGATTGAAGGGCTGCAAGTGACTCCGGATCAGCTGAAAGTCTTGCAACAGGAAGATGAAACACTAGTGCGCGCAAAACGACTGGCGAAGGAAGGGAAACAGATACAAGCAGGAAAGGGCATGGTGGAGTTCAAGATGTCTCGTGGGATACTCAAGAGGGTTTATCGGGAGAAGAAATTGGAGTGTTCACAAATATGCGTTCCCAGATCCTTGAGGAAAGGACTACTCAAGTTCGCCCACGACACACCCATGGCAGGACATCTGGGCACCAAGAAGACCCGCGAACGTCTATGGGCAGATTTTTATTGGCCAGGCCTGTGCGAAGACGTGCGACGATACTGTCAGTCCTGCGACCGATGCCAAAAAGTCACGCCGAAGGGACGAGTTGCCAAAGTGCCGCTTGGGCAAATGCCTCTGCCCAATGTTCCATTTGAGAAGGTGGCGGTGGATTTGGTGGGGCCGATCAAGCCGGCAGCTGACAGTGGGGCGAGATTCATCCTGGTGATGGTGGACTATGCGACGCGCTACCCCGAGGCTGTGGCACTTAAGTCCATCGAGGCAGAGAAGGTGGCCGAAGCGCTGTGGACAATGTGGACGAGGTTGGGAATACCCAAGGAGGTCCTGTCGGACCAGGGTGGACAGTTCACCGGGGCCGTCATGCGAGAAGTTCACCGGTTGCTCGCCGTCAAGGGACGAACCACTACGCCGTACCATGCGCAATGCAACGGCTTGGTTGAAAGGTTTAATGGCACATTGAAAGCCATGATCAAGAAATTGTGTGTGGAGGACCCCAAGACATGGGATCGGTTTATCCCAGGTGTCTTGTTCGCATACAGGGAGGTTCCGCAGGAAAGTACTGGGTTCTCCCCATTTGAGTTGCTGTACGGCCGTACGGTGAGGGGACCCATGGCCATCTTGAGGGATCTCTGGACAAAAGAAGGAGAAGATGGGAAGGAAGCGCAGACTGCGTCCGAGTACGTGTTAAACCTCCGGGACCGAATAGAGGAAACATGCAAAATTGCTAGGGAACATCTGTGTGAGGAAGCAGTGCGCCAGAAGAAGCACTACGACCGCGGGACCAAACGCCGGACCTTCGAGGCTGGAGATCGCGCTCTTCTACTCCTGCCTCTCAAGAAAAACAAGTTGGAGATGGCTTGGCGAGGACCCTACGTCGTGGAAGAAAGAGTGGGCGAGTGTGACTACCGCATCAGGATAGGGCCCAAGCAGAAATTGTTCCACGCCAACATGCTGAAGAAGTATGTGGAGCGGCCGGCAGCGATAGCAACGGTGTGTGTGGTGGATGAAGGGGAGGAGTGGGAAACAGTGCAGTCATCTCACGAAGACATTCCGTTGATACCCCTGACGTCAGAGGAAACGATCGAGGATGTGCACTTGGATCCAGAGACGCCAGAACTGCATATAGGGATCAAGGAAATCCTCAAGGACAACAAGGATGTCATCACTGATCTGCCACGGAGGACTTCGCTGGCAGAGTGTAGCATGCGGTTGGCGCATGACGAACCAGTTAGGGTCCGTCAGTTCCCCTTGCCATTCACGACGCGGGACATTATCGCCAAAGAAGTCGACGCGATGTTGAAGATGGGGGTCATCGAACCGTCGGTGTCCCCATACAGCTCTCCAATCGTGATCGTGGAGAAGAAAGACGGAAAAAAGAGGTTCTGCTCCGACTACCGCCGTTTGAACAAGATAGTGGAGTTTGACGCCGAACCTATGCCAAACATGGAGGCCATGTTCGCCAAGCTCAGCAAGGCGAAATATCTATCCAAGATAGATCTGGCAAAGGGATACTGGCAGATCCCTATGGCGGCAGAAGACAAGCCCAAGACCGCATTCACAACACCGCAGGGGTGTTACCAGTGGACGGTGATGCCGTTTGGGTTGAAGACGTCAGGAGCCATCTTTTCAAGGATGATGAGGAGTCTGTTGAGCCCTCTCGACATGATCGAGATCGACAATTTCATTGACGACATATTGGTGGCAACTGAAACCGTGGAGCGTCATTTGGAGTGTCTCAGAGCTTTATTCCAGCGGCTGCAGGAAGCATCGTTGTCAGCTCGACCATCCAAGTGTTACTTGGGGTTTAAACGCCTGGAGTACCTGGGACACATGGTGGGAAATGGAATGATTCAACCCGAGGAAGGGAAGATGGACAAGATAGCGAAGATGCCCAGGCCAACAACAAAGCGGCAGATCCGATCCTTCCTAGGACTAGCCGGATTCTACCGTCGATTTGTGCCGGGTTTTGCTGACATTGCACTTCCGCTGACAGACGCAACCAAGAAGTCACAGCCCAACAAGGTCATATGGACGAAGCCTATGCAGGTGGCCCTTGATACGCTGAAAGTGAAGTTATCCACAGAGCCGGTGTGCAAGCTGCCGGATTTCTCCGTGCCTTTCACTCTTCGCACAGATGCATCCGGTGTTGGGTTGGGGGCGATGCTACTCCAAGACCAGGGGAACGGGATGCAGATGGTGGCCTGTGCGAGCAAAAAGTTGCTGCCAGCAGAGCGTAACTACAGTACCATCGAGCGCGAGTGCTTGGCGGTGGTGTGGGGGGTGCGGAAGTTTGGCCCGTACCTCTACGGAAAACCTTTCTGCATCCAGTCCGACCACAAACCCTTGGAGTACCTGGAGGGTTTGAAGGCGACTAACAAGAGGTTGATGCGGTGGGCGTTGGCTCTGCAACCCTACATGTATACCATCCAGGCGATTCCTGGAAGAGACAACGTGGGGGCCGACTTGCTCAGTCGCTCAGAAGAGTAACCAGATGTGGGAAGCATTGAACCATCAAAATGGACTGATTTTGGTGGGCTGGATCATTTTTTGCAAGTCCATGGATGTCAGTAGAGTTGGGTAGTGTTTTAGTTCAGGGGGAGTTGTGGTTGGATTACACGTTTTAGGATTCCTGGCATTGGGCAGAGGTGTGTGATTTTTGGTTCAATACAGGGTGTTTTGTACTTGGGTGGGGGGTTTGTCACAAACTCTGCCCAAGTCCAGCCATGAATTATTTGTAATTCGTGCATGAGTTGGGTTTCGTGCGGTTTTGGCTCAGATGGGTGCCTATACAGTGACTCGGTGTGTGTCCGTGGCTATGGACAGCCAATCGCGGGAGTGTATTCACGCACGTGGGGTTGCGTGATGCGTGAACGAGTCACAGGCTCGAAGGTCACTGCTGTGTAAAACTGTGAAGAGAACGGATGGTTGATGTGAATGCTCTATCCGGCCGACCGGCGTGTTGATGTTTTATTCGACCCCGGAGACAAGTTGTGTTCCAGCTGTCTTGGTGTGGCTTCAAGGGTTCTACGGGTGGTCAGTCCTCGAACGGCAAGGTGTGTTGAAATTCTGTAGTTTTTCTCTCCTTCCGTGCTCAGGGTCAAAATTTGTTGGTTCGGTAGTGTTTGTGTATGAGAGAGTTTTAGTTTTTTAGTTTCCTGGGTTGGTGTCATTTTATGTGTAGGGTGTCGGGGGTAGAAAGGGGAGAGGGAAAATGGGAAAACAAGGGAAAGGGGGGGACAGTTTTTCATTGTGCAAGAAGTAGGAAGGACGAGAGAGGTAATCTAAATTTGAAGATAAATGGAATCCCCTTGGCACAAAGGACCTGTGCTGAAATGGCTCAAGCACAAGAAGTGGGGAGAGCGAGTTGGCTGGTGGAAAGAAGAAAAGAGGTGTCAGCAGTTACTGCGAGTGAACTCATGTGTGGGAAGGATTTATTTTTATGGAGGGTGTATTTAAGGTAGAGAGCGTTAATTCCAGAGAATAGTCGTGTAGTAGTTGTTAGTGCGGAAATTTGGAGACGAGGTACGGGAGGTTTTAAACGGGAGTTCACTGTCAAGACAGAAGACGGGGGGTTGGTTGTAAATATGTGACGTCATCACGGTTAGAGAAAGAGGAAAGAACGAGGTGCCACTATGTAATATGACTTAAATTCATAAGGGGTAAGAGAAGTGGCGTTGTTTGTGAAGGGGCTGCTTGTAAATGGTTGGGTCAAATAATGAAATAGGAATTGTTTGATTATGGGGGCAGCCATGTTGTATTGACTTTGTAAAATGGGAGTTGTAAATACTTTGTACATTTATATTGATGATGGTGTCTTTACAATTGTATAAAAGTAAAGACTATAATTAGGTATTTAAGGGAGTGAAAATTGTAAGAATTATTACATAATTGGTCATGTTGGGACTCTGGTATTTTGATAATGATGTTGTGGTTAAAGTTAAATGGTAACTTTGATGAGATGGCCAGGGTGGTTAATTAAGTAGTTAATTATGGTAATTAATGAGTAATTAAGTAAAGAGGGGTCTTTGAAAGTTGATGAGTATTGATAATTATGGGAAGTCTAATGAAGGAGATATTGTTGTTAGGAGAGTTAATTTGTGGACTTTGTGGGTAAGGGGAGATAATTGAAGTATTGTTGAAGGAACAAGTAGTTATACTTGGCTTTGTTCCTACAACAGCGTTCAAGCATAGAAGCGTGGCTGTGGGCGAGTCCAAGCCAGGAGAGACGAACGACACAGGAGACAGCATGAGTTTCCGGGAGAAAGATGCTTCCGACTCGTTACCCGGGAGGAAGGCGTGTTGTTGGTGGAGTGTGTGACCACCGGTGTGTCGCAAGTGTGAGCTGTGGAGGTGAGGTGGCCCACCGTCAGTGAGTAAAGTGGTGAAAAGTGCTGGCATGCTATTGCCACGAGCAGTATGGGCACAAGAATATATTATGGCATCTGTGTGCCTCGAGTTATGCAGCTGTGGCTTAACTAAGCATTGTGACCTATAAGTGAATTTAAACATATTAAAGACATAAAGATTGTGCAAGTGGAAGATTCAACGGGACTAATCTGGAGTGTCTTTATTTTTTATGTTTTGTTTTGAGCGACGTTGATTTTTGTGGATCGGCGAGATGTGAACTGGACTTGGTTGTGAAACGTCATGATCATTACGCGCGAAGAGAAAAGTATGTAGTGACATGGTAATTTGTTGTTATGAAGTAAGGTTGTTACGTGGTGAATTAATGTGAATGTGTTATTGATGAATTAATGTTCGTACCATTTATTGTGTTGAAATAAGTGGAAGATTCAACGGGACTAATCTGGAGTGTCTTTATTTTTTTATGTTTTGTTTTGAGCGACGTTGATTTTGTGGATCGGCGAGATGTGAACTGGACTTGGTTGTGAAACGTCATGATCATTACTCGCGAAGAGAAAATTATGTAGTGATATTGTAATTTGTTGCTATGAAGTAAGGTTGTTACATTGTGGATTAATTTGAGTGTGTTAGTGATGACTTAATGTTCGTACCATTTATTGTGTTGAAATAAGTGGAAGATAATTGAGAGTCTTGTTATTTAAAGTTAAGTTAATTAGTATTATTGGTGGCTGGGCCTACTGGTTTCATGTGTAGCTGCGTTTGGCGTTGATCGTATGCATCAAGGTTGAAGGCAGTGTAGCAATAAACGTAGGTAGTCCCTATCACGAGGTATTAGTGTAAATGTAAGTTAGAAATAATAGTTAGTTAATAAATAACGGGGTTAATTGATTACTGTAGGTGAAGATAAGCGGATTTTGAGTTGAGATAGATTTATAAAGAGACTTCTTGACTTTTCGGGATCAGGGAATTAAGGTGGTAGGTGGTAATATTTAGGGATATTTACAGTTTTTTTAGTATTAAGTTATAAATTCTTATAGCCAATTTGTTTTGTTAAACTTTAAGATAATTCTACCTTCTTCATCTATCTTTGATTTTGAGCGATTGTGATTGGATGTGAATGTGAATGCGAGGTTGTCGTGTGTGTAAATAATAAACTTTGGTTTGAATGTTGCCTGGTTGTGGAGTCAGTGATTAGAGTAAGAGTGGTTGACTGTGTCTGAGTGTTTTGTACGTTAAAAGGTATTCCTATACCTCTCCCAAAACTTAGGGGAAAAATCAAAGCCTGCTATGGCTTTCTTTTACACTACTCTGCTTGGCAAGGATGAATCTCTCACCTGCTATAATTTGGCTTTCTATAACACTCTACCATTCTTCGCAAAATCATTTTGGGTTATGTAAACTGTTGTTTGCAAAATCAAAATTTATCTAAATATCCGCACTTTACACTTTTGCTATAAGATCCTGTCGCCAAACGCAGTTTGACAAGTAATCCAGAACCAGGGGTAATTCCTATAAATGCTGTCCTTCAAGGCTGGAATGAACACACTGTGACTTGGTTCGCTGTTTGGTGCAGAAAAGGAAAGAACACATTGTGACTTGGTTCTCTGTCTGATGCTGGGATGGAATGAACACATTGTGATTGGGTTCTCTGTCTGGTGCAGGACTGGAATGAACACATTGTGATTTGGTTCTATGTCTGATGCAGGACTTGAATGAACACATTGTGACTTGGTTCTCTGTCTGGCGCAGGACTGGAATGAACACATTGTGACTTGGTTTCTCTGTCTGATGCAGGAATGGAATGAACACATTGTGACTTGGTTTCTCTGTCTGATGCAGGGCTGGAATGAACACATTGTGACTTGGTTCTCTGTCTGATGCAGGGATGGAATGAACACATTGTGACTTGGTTCTATGTCTGATGCAGGACTTGAATGAACACATTGTGACTTGGTTCTCTGTCTGGTGCAGGGATGGAATGAACACATTGTGACTTGGTTCTCTGTCTGGTGTAGGGATGGAATGAACACACTGTGACTTGGTTCGCTGTTTGGTGCAGAAAAGGAAAGAACACATTGTGACTTGGTTCTCTGTCTGATGCTGGGATGGAATGAACACATTGTGATTGGGTTCTCTGTCTGATGCAGGGATGGAATGAACACATTGTGACTTGGTTTTCTGTCTGATGCAGGGATGGAATGAACACATTGTGATTGGGTTCTCTGTCTGGTGCAGGACTGGAATGAACACATTGTGATTTGGTTCTATGTCTGATGCTGGGATGGAATGAACACATTGTGACTTGGTTCTCTGTCTGGTGTAGGGATGGAATGAACACATTGTGACTTGGTTCTCTGTCTGGTGCAGGGATGGAATGAACACATTGTGACTTGGTTCTCTGTCTGATGCAGGACTTGAATGAACACATTGTGACTTGGTTCTCTGTCTGGTGCAGGGATGGAATGAACACATTGTGACTTGGTTCTCTGTCTGGTGTAGGGATGGAATGAACACATTGTGACTTGGTTCTCTGTCTGGTGCAGGGATGGAATGAACACATTGTGACTTGGTTCTCTGTCTGGTGCAGGACTGGAATGAACACATTGTGATTTGGTTCTATGTCTGGCGCAGGACTGGAATGAACACATTGTGACTTGGTTTCTCTGTCTGATGCAGGAATGGAATGAACACATTGTGACTTGGTTTCTCTGTCTGATGCAGGGCTGGAATGAACACATTGTGACTTGGTTCTCTGTCTGATGCAGGGATGGAATGAACACATTGTGACTTGGTTCTATGTCTGATGCAGGACTTGAATGAACACATTGTGATTGGGTTCTCTGTCTTGTGCAGGGCTGGAATGAACACATTGTGATTTGGTTCTCTGTCCGATGCAGGACAGGAATGAACACATTGTGACTTGGTTCTCTGTCTAGTGCAGGGATGGAATGAACACACTGTGACTTGGTTCTCTGTCTGGTGCAGGGATGGAATGAACACACTGTGACTTGGTTCTCTGTCTGGTGCAGGGATGGAATGAACACATTGTGACTTGGTTCTCTGTCTGGTGCAGGACTGGAATGAACACATTGTGATTTGGTTCTATGTCTGATGCAGGACTTGAATGAACACATTGTGACTTGGTTCTCTGTCTGGTGCAGGGATGGAATGAACACATTGTGATTTGGTTCTCTGTCTGGTACAGGACTGGAATGAACACATTGTGACTTGGTTCTCTGTCTGGTGCAGGACTGGAATGAACACATTGTGATTTGGTTCTATGTCTGATGCAGGACTTGAATGAACACATTGTGACTTGGTTCTCTGTCTGGTGCAGGGATGGAATGAACACATTGTGATTTGGTTCTCTGTCTGGTGCAGGACTGGAATGAACACATTGTGACTTGGTTCTCTGTCTGGTGCAGGACTGGAATGAACACATTGTGATTTGGTTCTATGTCTGATGCAGGACTTGAATGAACACATTGTGACTTGGTTCTCTGTCTGATGCAGGACTTGAATGAACACATTGTGACTTGGTTCTATGTCTGATGCAGGACTTGAATGAACACATTGTGATTGGGTTCTCTGTCTGTCGCAGGGATGGAATGAACACATTGTGATTTGGTTCTCTGTCTGGTGCAGGACTGGAATGAACACATTGTGACTTGGTTCTCTGCCTGGTGCAGGACTTGAATGAACACATTGTGACTTGGTTCTATGTCTGATGCAGGACTTGAATGAACACATTGTGATTGGGTTCTCTGTCTTGTGCAGGGCTGGAATGAACACATTGTGATTTGGTTCTCTGTCCGATGCAGGACAGGAATGAACACATTGTGACTTGGTTCTCTGTCTGGTGCAGGGATGGAATGAACACATTGTGATTTGGTTCTCTGTCCGATGCAGGGATGGAATGAACACATTGTGATTTGGTTCTATGTCTGATGCTGGACTTGAATGAACACATTGTGACTTGGTTCTCTGTCTTGTGCAGGGCTGGAATGAACACATTGTGATTTGGTTCTCTGTCCGATGCAGGACAGAAATGAACACATTGTGACTTGGTTCTCTGTCTGGTGCAGGGCTAGAATGAACAAATTGTGACAAGGGTTTTTGTCTGATGCAGGGCTGGAAGTAAGCCAGAGGTGTACAAGCAACGATGAGTGTGTCTCTGGACTCTGCGACGTAGACAACAAGTGCAGTGAGTGAAGATGTATTCTGTCGTGTAGAATGGCAGAGATGATGCTTGTGATCTTGTTCATAGTATAGGATGTTTGCTGGCTTGTTGACAGACAAGCTTTCTTGTTGGTCCGAGTGGACCATATCGTCTTCGGTTTCATATTTATCGACCAAGGCCGAAGCCCGCGGTTGATTAATATGAACACCGAACGCTATATGGTCCCCGAGGACAAACAAAAAAAGCTGGTCTGACAACAAGCCACCAAACATCGTTTTTGCCATCATTTTGGATGAGCAAAGGCTCGCACATGGGGATCCCTATTCTGAACGTATTTTTAGAATGCCATGTCCAGGGCCCCGACGCGTCAGAAGTTTGCAATAACACGTCATATTTGTCTGCGACGTGAAACGTAACTTGTTCGTAGATTTTGTTCCAGACTGAAAATGCACGGAGCTTCCATAGATCTTATTCAGAAAGTTTTGATCATACTCCTTTTATTTCAAGTGTTTTATTACTTTTCTTTGTGGATTTTGCGATTACAGAGATAAGTTGCAAGTTGACCATGAGTCGCCGCGGTAATTATCAACCTTGATTGGGTCTTTGAGAGTGAATGCTTACAATCGTTGTCCTCGGAAACACGAATCCAAAGCCCGCGATGGTTCAACACATCAAACAATCAGCCTCATTGGCCTTTACTTTGACAATCCACGTTTCATCTGAAAGCTCAAACCAATTCACAACCTCGATTTGTTGCATGGGGAACATGAGATTTATTCCCCAGCTGGTTATGAATGAAAACTCGTGATAATGATGACAATATTTCTTGTTCCATTCTTGATAAAGAACACCACTATGTCAGCATAGAGTGAAGCTTCCCCACCTGCCCCCTTGGTTAACATCAGCCATCATTCAGTACTTGATTAATCTAAAGGACATAAAATGAAAAACGAGTACAAATTATAAAGAAAGGACGTTTTGAACAAGATGAAGCAAGAAAAGGCATAATGCTGTAAAAATCCGACTTTCTAAGAACACATAATTATACTCCTTCAATCTGGCGAGCAATATGTGTGTTGGGGGGGGGGGGGGGTGAGCGGTTGTCTTAAAAGGGAGGGAGACTTCTTTCAGGGTGTGTAGGTGTCTTAAGAAGGAGTCTTCTCTCAGGGTTGAGCGAGGATAAGGAGGGAGTCTTCTTTCAGGTTTGGGCGAGGATAAGGAGGGAGTCTTCGTTCAGGTTTGGGCGAGGATAAGGAGGGAATCTTCTTTCAGGTTTGGGCGAGGATAAGGAGGGAGTCTTCTTTCAGGGTTGAGCGAGGATAAGGAGGGAGTCTTCTTTCAGGTTTGGGCGAGGATAAGGAGGGAGTCTTCTTTCAGGTTTGGGCGAGGGTAGGGAGGGAGTATTTTATCGGGTGTACGGGGGGGGGGGGGGTGTCATAAAATGGAGGGAGTCTTCTTTCAAGTTTGGGCGAGGGTAGGGAGGGAGTATTTCATCGGGTCTACGGGGGGGGGGGGGGGGGGGTTTGTCATAAAAGGGAGGGAGTCTTCTTTCAGGTTTGGGCGAGGGTAGGGAGGGAGTATTTTATCGGGTGTACGGGGGGGGGGGGGTGTCTTAAAAGGGAGGGAGTTTTTTTTCATGTTTGGGCTAGGGTAGGGAGGGAGTATTTTATAGGGTGTACGGGGGGGGGGGGGGTCTTAAAAGGGAGGGAGTCTTCTTTCAGGTTTGGGCGAGGGTAGGGAGTGAGTATTTTATCGGGTGTACGGGGGGGGGGGGGGGTGTCTGAAAAGGGAGGTAATCTTCTTTCAGGTTTGGGCGAGGGTAGGGAGGGAGTATTTTATCGGGTGTACGGGGGGGGGGGGGGGGATCTTTAAAGGGAAGGAGTTTTCTGTCAGGGTTGGGCGAGGGTAAGGAGGAAGACTTCTGTCGGATAGGGTGGGTGGGAGGGGTGTACGAGTAGAAAGGATGGACTCGTCTTTTGGGTGGGTGTGGGGAGAGAGTTATTTATCGGGGGGTCTTTGACGTGGATTTCCACTGTAATGGGACATGACGAAAGTAGTCGTGTAACCATTTGTTTTTCTTGTTCTGTGTCAAATTGTGTGTAAACCCGTCTGCGTGCGTAGAATGGCAAACTGGACACAGATGCCAACAAGGAGAGTGTCAGGGCACAGCCGTCTGTGATGGAGAATTCTGCAGTGAGTACCCTCACCCTCATTCCATGCATGCTGCCCTCTGTATGTGTGGGTGGGGGGGGGGAGGTGACACATCTGGCCCTCAGCAAGTATTAGTTTCAGTTTCTAATAACTAATACTCCTCCCTTTCTCTCCCCTCTCTCTCTCTTTCTCTCTCTCTCTCTCTCTTTGAGCGCACGCTCGCGCGCGCGAGCATGTGTGTGTGTGCATGTGTGTGTGTGTGTGTGCGTGTAAGCGAGTGTGAGTTTGTGAGTGCGTGTGTGTGTATACGTGTGTGTGTGTATGTGTGTGTGTGTGTGTGTGTGTGTGTGTGTGTGTGTGTGTGTGTGTGTGCGCAGTCTTTGCTTTCGTAATACAATTATTCTCTGTATATGTTCCAAGGACAGGTTGGAAGATGAGGCTAAGCCTAAAACCTTTATCCTTATGTAATAAAGTTCTGAGTTCTCTCTCTCTCTCTCTCTCTCTCTCTCTCTCTCTCTATCTCTCTCTCTCTCTCTCTCTCTCTCTCTCTCTCTCTCTCTCAGTATTATCATTAGATTAAACCCTCCCATGGGCGAGGGCTGGATGTAAAAAAGCACCTGTTTGCTTATGCCACTACCCTCGTTAATAAAGTATTTGTCATTTGTTATTTGTCTCAGCTCAGCTGATGTGTTAAAAGCGTCAAACTCTAAGCTTTGTAAGATAGACGACCCGCGGACAGGACTGAATTTAGTTTGTGAACAGTATTGAAGCAATATATCTGCTCCCTGCATAGTCACGGACTGCATCAACTAGTGTGTGTGTGTGTGTGTGTGTGTGTGTGTGTGTGTG
The DNA here is from genome assembly GCF_037325665.1 of Littorina saxatilis. Taxonomy (NCBI): domain Eukaryota; kingdom Metazoa; phylum Mollusca; class Gastropoda; order Littorinimorpha; family Littorinidae; genus Littorina; species Littorina saxatilis. The sequence continues at coordinate 6,553,081 of NC_090259.1, read as the reverse complement.
TGTGTGTGAGCGCGATCGCCAGGTCACCTTGGTTGAACAATTATATTGGGTTCAATCTTCATAGCAGTGTTAGACAACTTAGAACTTTTGTCGCGCATATATATATTCTTATGATAAAATTCGAAGCTATGTCGCATTTTGTGGAGTGACTCTATCTGTGTTTTGGTTATGCCTTGTGCTCTGACAGCCTGTTGGTGTGACGCAAAGTGGACACTGAGGAAAGAGTGTGTTCTTTCCTCTCGGTTCGATTCTAGCATGTCTCCATATTGTCTACTCTGACGTGACAGTGACACTGCGTAGCACATTGTTTCTCTATTGTGTAATTCGTAGTTGACAAAGACTTTGCCTTTACTGGAATATTTTGAACATTCACTCTACAACTTCCAGTGTGTGCGAATTGTTTCTCTGTTAACTGTAACAATGCCAAAGTTAAAAAACAAAGGAATACTGTACTCACCAATAAAAGAACTCCTTTGTTTTTTAACTTTGTTCATCTTACCACAGTCACTTCGTTGTTTAGATTTTGTAACAATGCCAGTAGCATGACTGATTGTCCGCTTGCAGAAACCAAGCCGGGCATAGCTTGCAGTTTGACAGAAGCACTGTGCATGACGGGCGCTAGTTGTGAGGACAGAGGTCTGGGATCAGTTTGCAGTGAGTAGAGATCGAGTCGGCCACACCGTGTGCACTTTGTTCAGGTTTCTTGTTTCTTTGTTAATGCCTTCCTTAATTGAGCTCAAAGTTGACTTCACTAAGACTTTGCAAAGCCTTTTTACTGAAAATTCAGTGCCAAACCTTATTCGTGAAGTAGACTTCGAGAGATCGACTGTTTTAGGCTTGTGGGCAACTTGTTTGCTTTTCAAGTTATATTCAGTCAAGTTTTGACTAAATGTTTAAACACAGACAGAAAATCAAGACGAGGGTGTGTGTGTGTGTGAGTCTGTGTGTGTGTGTGTGTGTGTATGTGTGTGTGTGTGTATGTGAGTGTGTGTATGTGTGTGTGTGTGTGTGAGTGTGTGTGTGTGTGTGTGAGTGTGTGTGTGAGTGTGTGTGTGAGTGTGTGTGTGTGTGTGTGAGTGTGTGTGTGAGTGTGTGTGTGAGTGTGTGTGTGTGTGTGTGTGTGTGTGTGAGTGTGTGTGTGTGTGAGTGTGTGTGAGTGTGTGTGTGAGTGTGTGTGTGTGTGTGAGTGTGTGTGTGAGTGTGTGTGTGTGTGTGTGTGTGTGTGTGTGTGTGTGTGTGTGTGTGTGTACTTAACGTAAAGGCTATCTTGGATGTTTTTCATGCTACACATCTGAAACTTTGTACACTTTTAGGGTTTGATGATTTTACGAAGTGAACACAGTTTTTTGACTCACATGCGAAGCAAAAGTGAGTCTATGTACTCACCCGAGTCGTCCGTCCGTCCGTCCGTCCGTTCGTCCCGGCGTCCGTCCGTCCGGAAAACTTTAACGTTGGATATTTCTTGGACACTATTCAGTCTATCAGTACCAAATTTGGCAAGATGGTGTATGATGACAAGGCCCCAAAAAACATACATAGCATCTTGACCTTGCTTTAAGGTCAAGGTCGCAGGGGCCATAAATGTTGTCTAAAAAAAAAGCTATTTTTTCCCATTTTCTCTGAAGTTTTTGAGATTTAATACCTCACCTATATATGATATATAGGGCAAAGTAAGCCCCATCTTTTGATACCAGTTTGGTTTACCTTGCTTCAAGGTCAAGGTCACAGGAGCTCTTCAAAGTTGGATTGTATACATATTTTGAAGTGACCTTGACCCTGAACTATGGAAGATAACTGTTTCAAACTTAATAATTATGTGGGGCACATGTTATGCTTTCATCATGAGACACATTTGGTCACATATGATCAAGGTCAAGGTCACTTTGACCCTTATGAAATGTGACCAAAATAAGATGGTGAACCACTAAAAGTGACCATATCTCATGGTAGAAAGAGCCAATAAGCACCACTGTACTTCCTGTGTCTTGAATTAACAGCGTTGTGTTGCATGACCTTGGATGACCTTGACCTGTCACATGTATTTTGGTAGGAAAAATGTGTAAAGCAGTTCTTAGTGTATGATGTCATTGCTAGGTTTAGCTGAAGGTCAAGGTCATGTAAAGGTCAAGGTCAAGCATGTGAGTCGTATGGGCTTTGCCCTTCTTGTTGTTCCAGAGGTGCGCACTGGACAGCCGTGCGACGGTAGTGACGATCAATGCAACATGGCCACCGTCTGTGCTAACACCACCCTCAATAACCAAACCACAAAACTCTGTGGTGAGTCGTGTGCATACTGTTTTCTACAGATATCTCCCTCTCTCTGTCTGTGTGTGTGTGTGTGTGTGTGTGTGTGTGTGTGTGTGTGTGTGCGTGTGTGTGTGTGTGTGTGTGTGTGTGTGTGTGTGTCTCTCTCTCTCTCTCTCTCTCTCTCTCTCTCTCTCTGTATATCTCTCTCTGTCTCTCTCCTTCTCTCTCTCTCTCTCTCCCTCCCCCCCCTCTCTCTCTCTCTCTCTCTCTCTCTCTCTCTCTCTCTCTCTCTGCATATGTCTCTCTGTGTCTCTCTCCCTTCCCTTTCTCCCTCTCTCTCTCTCTCTCTCTCTCTCTCTCTCTCTCTCTCTCTCTCTCTCTCTCTCTCTCTCTCACTTTTGATAAGCATGCCCCCCTGTGAAACCACAAAGTTAAACACCCCTCTCTGCCCCCATGGTTGACTGGGCTGATTGTTGAAGCTATGGCTCTGCATGATTTTTTTAAAGCTAATAATATGAAAGCTGAGTTTAAGAAACAACGGAATGAAGTGATAGAGTTAAAGCGTCAAGCAAAAGCAACTTATTTCAATACATTAATTGAAGATAAAAAATAAAAATAAAACTGTTTAGCGTGCTGTTAATGAAATCTGGGGTAAAACCAAAAAGAGTTCAAGCCGAGCTGTCACTTTTATTTCCCCAGATGATTTTAATAATCATTTTATATCTCTTGCTGATCGGTTAAAAGATTCTGCAAATGGGGGAGATCTAGATTTGAATTAAACGGTTCCCAATGAAAATTAAATGAGTATTTTAACGGAAAATTGAATCCAGAGTTGTTTTTGACTAGTAAGTGTGAGTGCTGCGAGTGCTGCGAGAGACGCTCAGGATGTTACATGTGTTTTAATGCAATTCTAATTCTAAGTTTACAGCAAATATGAAGCGGGCTAGAGTTATTAGTTTTAAGTGCAATCGTTTAATTCTTAATACATGTGATGTTTTTATGTCTGTGATCGCCTGACACTGTAAGGCAATTTTCCTTGTTTTTATGAGGACAGTAAACATTTTGAGTCTTTTGAGTCTTGAGTCTGAGTCTTTTTGTAGCGGTGCATGAGGTTGGTAAGATTCTAGAAGCTAGGCCTTAAGAAAACAAATATCCATGGGTCCCCACATAATCTTTCCTTATTTGTTAAAATTAGCTTTGCCTTATATTGTGGAACCACTTACCTATAATCTTTACATAAAGCAAAACACATTTTCAAATTTAATAAAGAGAGCAAAAGTTGCTCCAATTTCTAGAGGAGGTGATTTATCCAAACCGTTAGAAAAACATATTCACAAGAATTTCATCGAATACATAGAGAGCAGAAGCTTTTTTCATGAATTTCAATCAGGTTTTCGGTCAAATTATTCTTGTCAAAGAGACCGTACCACACTATGCGAAACCTGGTTTTCTGCAATGAAATGTAAATTGTCAACTGTAGAAGCTGTGAATTGCGGAGTGCCTCAGGGGTCAGTACTAGGGCCTCTCTTGTTTTTTTTTTTTTATATATATATTAACGATTTGCCCTTACAAATATCAGATAGAAGCGATTTTTTTGCCGACGACTCTTCTCTTTATTCAAGTGGAAAAATCGGCTCAAGAAATCGAAAATTCCCTTCAGACTGCTTTAAACGACGTGAATAACTGGTGTAGTTCCAATGCTATGGTCATACATCCAGCGAAAACAAAAAGCATGGCCGTTGCGACACGGCAAAAACACCAGCTTACTCCGCTGAAATTAAAGCTTTCTCTTGGTGCAACACAAATTGAACAAGTTCAAGAACACCGGGTGTTAGGGGTAATTATGGTCGTGAACTCAGGTGGCAGGCACACTTACAGTATATGTGTAAGAAAGTTAAAGCAATTTGCTGATAGAAAAACTTTAGAAATGTTTCACCATGCTCATATAATGCCTCACATGAATTATGTTTCAACTCTCTGGGATGGCAACAGTGATGTCCACTTAGGGAAATTAAAATCTCTCTATCGCTCAGTGTATGTCTGTCTGCTTTTCTGTAGCCACCTGTCTGTTACAAATGGAGCACACGTATGTCTACCCCCCGCGGGTTAGGGGGAGTCCCATATTGGTTGGGACGAGAAAGAATTTACCCGATGCTACCCAGCATGTCGGAAGAGGCGACTAACGGTTCTGTTTCTCCTTTTACCCTTGTTAAGTGTTTCTTGTATAGAATATAGTCAATGTTTGTAAAGATTTTAGTCAAGCAGTATGTAAGAAATGTTAAGTCCTTTGTACTGAAAACTTGCATTCTCCCAGTAAGGTCATATATTGTACTACGTTGCAAGCCCCTGGAGCAATTTTTTGAGTCACTTGAGAAAAAGTGACTCTATGTAATCGGTCAGTGTTAGTCTGTCCGGCCGGCCGTCCGGCCGGCCGTCCGGCCGGCCGTCCGTAGACACCACCTTAACGTTGGACTTTTCTCGGAAACTATCAAAGCGATCGGGCTCATATTTTGTTTAGTCGTGACCTCCAATGACCTCTACACTTTAACGATGGTTTCGTTGACCTTTGACCTTTTTCAAGGTCACAGGTCAGCGTCAAAGGAAAAATTAGACATTTTATATCTTTGACAAAGTTCATCGGATGTGATTGAAACTTTGTAGGATTATTCTTTACATCAAAGTATTTACATCTGTAGCCTTTTACGAACGTTATCAGAAAAACAAGGGAGATAACTAGCCTTTTCTGTTCGGCAACACACAACTTAACGTTGGGCTTTTCTCGGAAACTATAAAAGTGACCGGGCTCAAATTTTATGTGAACGTGACTCATTGTGTTGTGAATAGCAATTTCTTCCTGTCCATCTGATGCCTCATATAATATTCAGAACTGCGAAAGTGACTCGATCGAGCGTTTGCTCTTCTTGTTTATTAGTGCTTTTGTGAACAAGAAACAATTAACAAGTGGCTCTATCCCATCTCCCCCCTTTCCCCTATCCCATCTCCCCCCCTTTCCCCGTCGCGATATAACCTTGAATGGTTGAAAACGACGTTAAACACCAAATAAAGAAAGAAAGAAACACGTATGTCTGTTACAGTACTGCGGCCTGGTCAGTCGTGCGACGGAGCCAACACAGGGCTGTGTGAACCCAACTCCGTGTGTGAAAAGAAGGAATGCAGTGAGTATGTCTGGTTTTCTTTACTCACCTGAGTAATTGGTGAGTATGGGGATTCATATGTGTCTGTCCGTATTGCCGGTCGACCGGCCGTCCGTCCGTCCGTGGACAAAAGTAGGTTATCTCAGATGTTTTTCAAGCTCCACCTCTGAAACTGTGCAGACGTTTAGGCTTTGATGTTCGCGAGAAGAGACCACCGCTTTGGTTGACCCTCGTCAAAGTTTTGAGGTCACTGCGGGGTCATGTTCGTTTTATAAAAAATGAATTAAAGCCCCAGTCTGCCTCAAATGGTTTACAGAACGATTTAAATCTTCTCACAAAAAAAGCAGTTCTAACCTTATGGAACACACTTGCAATAGCATTAAGTGACACAGTTCGTTTGAATGGCTGTTTAGCTTGCGTAAACCCCACACCAGATTTCGTAGTTTATTTTACTCCTGAGCCATCGTGAACCTGTGTGATCCACTTTCCTTTTTTTCACAATTTAGTCGTCAGTTTGTGATTTCAATGCGACTCGCTGTAGCTGCAATAGCACGTTATTGTGTACCTAAATAGATGATCCCTGCGCCTTGAGTCCGAGTCTGGAGATATGCGCGCGATATAAGACTTCATATATATATTACCTCTGAATCTAAAATGCAACAAACGACTGCGAGTCTCACGAACTTATCGGCGGCGGTTGGCTTCAAAGAAGCAAGCGCTATGCAGACAATTCGTCTTTATGGGAAACACGACCTTGCGTGACGTGCTTCCGGGCTCCCTTTTTTTCAAGAAACTTTCAAAACTTCGAATTGTACTGATCTTGTCTTGATAAAAAAAAAGAATTCTTTTCTGATTTAAGAATTTTTGTGTAACAAGCTGTCAGTTTTTTTATTAAGATTTTAAAAGTTAGTTCTACCGCCAAAACGAGGCGTCCGATTTGTTTCATTGTAAAACCGTTCTGACTGCACGGAATAAATTCTTTGAAAAACGCTCGCTCTTTACGGAGGGCACATAGGATGTTCTCAAACGGTGAATGTTTAAACGAAAGGGGGTTGGTACTGTGTGTAAAGGTCTGACAGTGTCTGTGACCAGAAACTGATGGTTTACGTGAAGCTGAGTGTGGCTTTAACGTTGAGGTTATCTCGAATGGGTTTGAAGCTAGAGCTTTGAAACCTTGCACACTTCTAGGGTTTGATAATCTCCCAACTTGACCAACGTTTGATTGACCTTCGTCAAGTTGTGGGGTCACAGGGGGTCATATTCGATTGATAATAACTTAACATGGACGTTATTTCAGGCGTTTTAGAAGCTTGAGCTTTGAAACTTTGCACACTTCAAGGGTGTGATAATCTGCAAACATGACCCTAACTTGGGTTACTCCCGTCACATGTTTGGGTCATAGCGAGGTCATGTTCGTAAAAACATTACGTTGATATTATCTCAGTTATTTTGGGAGCAAACCTCCAAATTTCACACAAGTGAATTTGTTGATAATTTGCAGCCCTGACTGACATATGGCTTGTTTTCATCAAATTTCAGAGTTACAGCATGAAAATGTTTGTTGGAGAAGATTTTCACCCCTGAAAAATCCACTGACCTATCAAGAAAATAAGTCTTGTGGTCATCAAGCTATGATGTCATATTATTTGATTTGGTCACAGCTTAGTGTCTAGGTTTTCTTGAGTCTATTGGTGATGAGATCATGTCATGATGTCAAAGTCTCAGACATGAGGTCACGCAAGTGTCTGAGTACACATATAATTTGTCTGGGCTACCCAAAATTCAATTAGGTCAAGAAAGTTAGTAATTATTATGATTTTCTTTTTTAAATCTCTTGTTTCGAAATTTGGTGAATGTTGAGTATGTCAGGCTAGTGATTGTGGTGAGAATGAGTTTGGGGGTTATGCAAGTACATGTATGAATATGTGAAATATTCTTAGGGTTGAATAACTAAATGGATTAATACAGGTCTGTCGGACGTGATAGTTCTCTTGAACATCATTAAATTTTTATGAAGCTGGAACAGCTTCTTCTTTTTTATTTCCTTTTTTTTTGGGGGGGGGTGGGTGGGGGGAGGGGGGGGGGTAGTTTAAAGATCTACAAAACCCTAAGAAAATCAGGTCTTATAATGAGGGTAAAATGACAGAGGTTTGGCACACAATATCTTTTAAAACAGGGTCTTGAAAATGTCTTGTTGGGGTTCCTAAAAAGGGAGGGAGTCTTTCAGGGAGGGGCAGGGGTAAAGAAGGCGAGTCGTGTGTAAGCATTTGCTTTTTTTTTATGGAAACAAGGAGTGCACGTGAGTATGTCTGTCTTTTTATGGAAACAGGGAGTGCATTGAGTGTGTGTCTTTTTATGAAAACAGGGAGTGCAGTGAGTGTGTCTGTCTTTCTATGGAAACAGGGAGTGCGGTGAGTGTGTCTGTCTTTTTATGAAAACAGGGAGTGCAGTGAGTATGTCAGTCTGTCTATGAAAAACAGGAGTGCAGTGAGTATGTGTAAGTCTTTTGATCAAAACAAGGGGTGCAGTGAATATGTCACCTGAATGAGAAAACTGGGAGTACATTTGGTCAGCATTTGTTTCTCCAACAACAGAAGCCGTTGTTGGTATGTGTGCTTTCTTTTTGTAAAAAGAGAGTGCAACGTGTCTGCTAAATGTGAAAAAGGGATTGCAGTGAGTATGTATTGTGTGTGATGATGTCATTGCTTTGTGAGAAAAGAGGGTGCAGTTGGTATTGTTCTGTTTGTGTTTAACCAGGGAGTGCATGTGATGTGAAAACGGAGGGTTCAGTAATTGTGTCTTTAGCAGGCATGTTTATTGTTTTCAGTGTTTGCCATGTGTCTTTACGCAGGCATGTTTCTTGGCATCAGTGTTTGCCATGTGTCTTTGCGCAGGCATGTTTCTTGGCATCAGTGTTTGTCATGTGTCTTTACGCAGGCATATTTCATGGCATCAGTGTATGACATGTGTCTTTACGCTGCATATTTCTTGGCATCAGTGTATGCCATGTGTTAAGACGCAGGCATATTTCTTGGCATCAGTGTATGCCATGTGTTAAGACGCAGGCATATTTCTTGGCATCAGTGTATGCCATGTGTCTTTACGCAGGCATATTTCTTGGTATCAGTGTATGCCATGTGTTAAGACGCAGGCATATTTCTTGGCATCAGTGTATGCCATGTGTCTTTACGCAGGCATTTTTCTTGGCATCAGTGTATGCCATGTGTCTTGACGCAGGCATGTTTCTTGGCATCAGTGTTTGCCATGTGTCTTTACGCAGGTATGTTTCTTGGCATCAGTGTTTGCCATGTGTCTTTACGCAGGCATGTTTCTTGGCATCAGTGTTTGCCATGTGTCTTTACGCAGGTATGTTTCTTGGCATCAGTGTTTGCCATGTGTCTTTACGCAGGCATGTTTCTTGGCATCAGTGTTTGCCATGTGTCTTTACGCAGGTATGTTTCTTGGCATCAGTGTATGCCATGAGTCTTTACGCAGGCATGTTTTTTGGCGTCAATATTTGCCATGTGTCTTTACGCAGGCATGTTTATTGTCTTGAGTGTTTGGATTGTGCCAAGAATGATCATTTTTTGCCATGCGTCTTTATGCAGACATATTTCTTGTCGTCAGGGTAGTCAATTCTTTCAGTGTTCTTTGCTCCCACTGCGATGTGTGCAACACTGTGTGCTGGTTAATATTGCGGGATCAGCAGAAGCAAACTGTGTGCGTGTATTGTTATGTAATGGCTGCATGTCTTCTTATTCTAGAGCTGAAGCTGTTAACGAGCTGTGCTGGAGACCTGAGCACTTTGTGCAAGGCTGGGACCACGTGTGATAATGGCACATGCAGTAAGTGGAGCAGTCACCTGGCCCTTTCTTCTGCATGCATTTCAGTCTGTATGTACGGCGGGCAGTGAACACTTAGACTTTACGTGTATGTCCGTTTTTACCCCGCCATTCGGGCAGCATACGCCGATTTCGGGGAAAGCATGCTGGGTATTTTTGTGATTCTATTACGCTCCGAACTCTGACATGGATTAATTTTACAGGATCTTTTTCGTGCGCGCTTGGTCTTGTGCTTGCGAGTACACACGAAGGGGGGCCGGGTCCTGATTTGGCCTATATGGTCCGCTGGACCCAACAAGCAACAAGAATCAAAATAAAATCAAACACCCGAAGGGGGATAAGGCACTCGCAGGTCTGCTGATAAGTTGACCTGGGAGACCGGAAAAATCTCCAGTTAACCCACCAGGCAGCCGCGGCTAGGATTTGAACTCACGATCTTCCGATTAGGAGGCCGAGGTCTTATCCACTGCGCCCACGGGCTACTAAAACTATACACACGGTATCTTTAATGTGTGGGCCACTAAAACTATACGCACGGTAGCTTTAATGTGTGGGCCACTAAAACTATACACACGGTAGCTTTAATGTGTGGGCCACTAAAACTGTGCAAACAGTAGCTTTTATGTGTGGGCCACTAAAACTGTGCATACTATAGCTTTAACGTGTGGGTCACTAAAACTGTACATAATGAAGCTGTAATGTGTGGTCCACTAAAACTGCACACTGTAGCTTTGATGTCCAGGCCACTAAACATGTGCACTCTGTAGCAGTACTATCTAGACCACAAAACTGTGCACACTGTAGTTGTAAAGGCTAGGTCAATAAAACAATGTACACTGTAACTTTAATGTGGGGATCACTTAAACTGTGCACATCGTAGCTGTAATGTTCGGGCCACCAAAACTGTGCGCATTGTTGCTGTAATGTTCGGGCCACTAAAACTGTACGCAATGTTGCTGTAATGTTCGGGCCACTAAAACTGTACGCAATGTTGCTGTAATGTTCGGGCCACTAAAACTGTACGCATTGTTGTTGTAATGTTCTGGCCACTAAAACTGTACGCATGGTTGCTGTAATGTTCGGGCCACTAAAACTGTACGCATTGTTGTTGTAATGTTCGGGCCACTAAAACTGTACGCATGGTTGCTGTAATGTTCGGGCAACTAAAACTGTACGCAATGTTGTTGTAATGTTCGGGCCACTAAAACTGTACGCATTGTTGCTGTAATGTTCGGGCCACTAAAACTGTACGCATTGTTGCTTTTATGTGTGTGCCACTAAAACTGTGCACACCGTAGCTGTAATGTTCCATCATTATGTTTAGCGATGCCGTTTGTGATTGATTTATTTGAATGTGTTTTGCGTACATGATTGTGTTTTTATTTATTTGAAGATTCTTTAAATGTGTATTGTTGCTGTAATGAAGATTGTTATATGAGACAGTGACAAAAGGTCAGGTGTCATGTCTACTGTCCCGAATGACATACAATTGCTGACATTTCACCATTGCCAACAGAATAAACAAATAAGAAATAGGTAGAAAATGAATGTGAAAACTGACTTTAATTGTTGATCAGTATGTTCTATACCACTAACAAATAATCTACTTACACATAGCTGTTTGGCAAATGTATGTTGAATGGGACACACTGACATGAAAGTGGAAGTTTGTTTTCCCTCTAGAGAAACTACATATCAAGTTACACTTTTTGTGCTCTTCCATTCCAGTTGGCAATCAATTGTCAACGCATGTTATTAGAAAAAATAGAATGAAAACAGATTAGATAGAATGAAAAATGTACTGGTGATGTCATTTGGGACATACTGACATGAAAACGTCACCTTTTGTCATTGTCTCATATTCAAGATTGATTGTAGGGCGCTTAGAACTATATTAGGATTTTTGCCATATAGATACCCTTATTATTATTTGTAGTAGTATACTGTGTGGGCCACTAAAACTATGCACACTGTAGCTTTAATATCTGGGCCACCAAAACTGTACACACTGTATCTTTTATGTGTGGGATACTAAAACTGTGCACACTGTATCTTTTATGTGTGGGATACTAAAACTGTGCACACTGTATCTTTTATGTGTGGGATACTAAAACTGTGCACATTGTATCTTTTATGTGTGGGATACTAAAACTGTGCACACTGTATCTTTTATGTGTGGGATACTAAAACTGTGCACACTGTATCTTTTATGTGTGGGATACTAAAACTGTGCACACGGTATCTTTTATGTGTGGGATACTAAAAATGTGCACACTGTTATTTTAATGAATGGACCACTAAAACTGTGCACACTGTATATTTAATGTGTGGGCCACTAAAACTGTGCACACTGTATATTTAATGTGTGGGCCACTAAAACTGTGCACACTGTATAATGTGTGGGCCACTAAAACTGTGCACACTGTATATTTAATGTGTGGGCCACTAAAACTGTGCACACTGTATATTTAATGTGTGGGCCACTAAAACTGTGCACACTGTATATTTAATGTGTGGGCCACTAAAACTGTGCACACTGTATATTTAATGTGTGGGCCACTAAAACTGTGCACACGGTGCTTGCAGAAATAGGTTTTGGGAACGAGTGCACTGAGAACAAACAGTGTAAATCCAACACAACGTGCGATGCGGTGCAGAAAAAGTGCTGTGAGTATTGTGACGTTTCGGGCACCGTTAGGACAGGTTGCATGTACAGATTGCCCCTGCATACATACAGATTGTAAACATCAGTCCAACCTACCCCTGTGTGTATACAGATTGTAAACATCAGTCCAACCTACCCTTGTGTGTATACAGATTATAAACATCAGTCCAACCTACCCCTGTGTGTACCGGCACGGTTGGCTTTGTGGTAAGGTGTTCGCCCCGTGATCGGGAGGTCGTGGGTTCGAACCCCGGCCGGGTCATACCTAAGACTTTAAAATTGACAATCTAGTGGCTGCTCCGCCTGGCGTCTGGCATTATGGGGTTAGTGCTAGGACTGGTTGGTCCGGTGTCAGAATAGTGTGACTGGGTGAGACATGAAGCCTGTGGTGCGACTTCTGTCTTGTGTGTGGCGCACGTTAAATGTCAAAGCAGCACCGCCCTGATATGGCCCTTCGTGGTCGGCTGGGCGTTAAACAAACAAACAAAAATACCCCTGTGTGTATACAGATTGTAAACATCAGTCCAACCTACCCCTGTGTGTATACAGATTGTCAACAGCATTCTAACCTACCCCTGTTTGGTTTTTTGTTTGTTTTTTGCTTAACGCCCAGCCGACCACGAAGGGCCATATCAGAGCGGTGCTGCTTTGACATACAACGTGCGCCACACACAAGACAGAAGTCGCAGCACAGGCTTCATATGTCTCACCCAGTCACATTATTCTGACACCGGACCAACCAGTCCTAGCACTAACTCCATAATGCCAGACGCCAGGCGGAGCAGCCACTAGATTGCCAATTTTAAAGTCTTAGGTATGACCCGGCCGGGGTTCGAACCCACGACCTCCCGATCACGGGGCGGACGCCTTACCACTACGCCAACCGTTCCGGTCTACCTACCCCTGTGTATATACAGATTGTAAACATCAGTCCAACCTATCCCTGTGTATATACAGATTGTCAACAGCATTCTAACCTACCCCTGTGTGTATACAGATTGTCAACAGCTTTCTAACCTACCCCTGTGTGTATACAGATTGTCAACAACATTCTAACCTACCCCTGTGTGTATACAGATTGTCAACAGCAGTCCAATCTACCCCTGTGTGTATACAGATTGTAAACATCAGTCCAACCTACCCCCATGTGTATACAGATTGTAAACATCAGTCCAACCTACCCCCATGTGTATACATATTGTAAACAGCAGTCCAACCTACTCCTTTGTGTAAACCAATTGACAACAGCATACTAGCCCACTGCGTGTATACAGATTGTAAACAGCAGTCAAACCTGTTCAAACATTCACGTTATATTCCGCGATACTTGGGTTGGCATACGTAGTTGTCTGTAACACCAGGGGTTTGTATCTGTGTCAGACCTGCTACTGGGCCAGGGCTGCGAGGAGAACCCCGAGGGCTGTGTGACGGGCACCACGTGCAATGAGAGTCGTGTCTGTTCATGTACAACCAGCGGCGCCGTCAACCTTGATACATGCGGTATAGTCTCTCTCTCTCTCTCTCTCTCTCTCTCTCTCTCTCTCTCTCTCTCTCTCTCTCTCTCTCTCTCTCTCTCTCTCTCTCTCTCTCTCTCTCTCTGTCTCTCTGTCTCTCTCTCTCTGTCTCTCTCTCTGTCCCTCTCTCTCTCTCTCTCTCTCTGTCTCTTTCTCTCTCTCTCTCTCTCTCTCTCTCTCTCTCTCTCTCTCTCTCTCTCTCTCTCTCTTTTCCAAGCGTTCTCAGACATTCTGTCAATGTCAAGACGTTTAAATACAGATTTGTTCATTCCTTATTCATGGCACATTTCGTTCCCACTTAGCCTGAACATGTTTATATTTTTGATTCCTAGTTTTTACCTTCACATATTTCAGTGGATTCCTCAGTTCACGGATTTTTTCTTTCCTTGACGTTTTGTGTGTTTTTGCTTGCTTGAAACTGTTTTCATTATGCCCTTGACATTATAAGATGTTTGATGGGTTGTTGACAGACCAACTTTTTTGTCGTCCGAGAGGGAGCATATCGTCTTTTGTTTCATATTTATTGACCAAGGCCGAAAGCCGCGGTCAATAAATATGAAACAAAAGTCGATATGCCCCCCGAGGACCGACAAAAAAAGCTGGTCTGACAACAAACCACCAAACATCGTTTTTGTCATCATTTTGGTAGTGAGAAAAATGGATCACAATTAACACAGGGAGCCATTCTTTGAAACACAGGTTCCGTGCTGATAACCACACGAGTTCCGTGCGGATAACCACTGGCAATCAAAGCTGGCGTGTGAAACAACTTTCTGTATTTTTGAGTTCATAAAATGTTGGGATGAATATGTCAGGTTTGAGGATGCACAGTTCTGTATGTTCCTCTCGGTATTCCACTCCCTCGGCTTTCAGTTGTGAGTATTAAGCTTAGTAATCGAATGTGGAAGCTACGTTTGGTCAAAGGTCACAGAAGATTTGCGTCGTGCAGCGAAGGAAAGAATCGCGATCTTGTTTCCGACTCAGTACCTCTTTGTTTTTCATTAGACTTGTCATTCTGCTTGCTCGGCTTTGTGAGATGTTTGCATATCTTGTTGCTATTTTCTTTGCTTTTATCATCATTTCTTATTTGTGCTTCGTTTATCGATACAACGTCTTGTGCACGGGTCAAAATGTGTGTGTTAGGGGTCAATTGGTTTGACTTGAACTTGACGTTCGTGTTTCTCACACAAAGATACACGCACTCCATGACTTTGTAAGAAGACATAACATGTCGGTAGGTTTCATTTGTTTGTGATGAATTTATTGAAGTAGTTTTGTTTTTTTGTTTACTTTTTCCAGTTTGCCAGTTTGTTTTTGGAACTTTGCAAAGCAGTGTCGTGTCGTCTGTTTAGGTCTGGGGAAACGCCAATGAAAAGAGCCGAAGAATCCTCGAGCGTTTCTATTGGGTTTGCTTTTGATTATCCATGTAATAGGGCTTCCTGCAACTATGGTAACCGGGGATTTATTCCCCGGGGAATATGAGATTTATTTCCCAGGTGCTTGTGAATGAAAACTCGTGAAAATGATGACAATAATATTTGTTGTCATCATTTTCACGAGTTTTCATTCACAAGCACCTAGTACTGGGAAATAAATCTCATATTCCCCGGGGAATAAATCCCCAGTTACCATAGTTGCAGGAAGCCCTATTACATGGATAATCAAACAAAAAAAACTACTTCAATAAATTCATCACAAACAAATGAAACCTACCGATATGTTATGTCTTCTTACAAAGTCATGGAGTGCGTGTATCTTTGTGTGAGAAACACGAACATCAAGTTCAAGTCAAACCAATTGACCCCTGACACACACATTTTGACCTGTGCACAAGACGTTGTATCGATAAACGAAGCACAAATCTATACATATTGTGGCAGTTCTCCTAATTCTACAGCTTATTCTATGTTGTTGTTTCTAAGCTAATTGCCGGCGAGAACTAGTAAAGGTTGTAAAGAGGAACAGAGAGAGATAAATTTGCCTATATGTTTCTCTCTGCCCAGCGTTGCAGACTAGTGCATGCAGTTGATGTTGTTTTTTTCTTTTATGATGTTACCTCGCGTTGTGTTTTTCCCTATCTCCTAGTGCAATGCAAATCTAACCCTAGTCTATTGCTATCTCTTTGCTTTTCCTAAGATTCCGGCTTGACTGGTCAACAATTAATTCTATGAACTGAACAGGAACTCAATCAACTTGAACATCGATCAAACATTAAGGGAGTCCACACATGGGTTGTAATATTTCGAGCAGGTTTATTTATCAAAACGGTCAAACGACCAGCATAAAATGGTAAGTCAAGTACAAATTACATGATACAAAATTCACCTTACAGGCACACGCTTTCGCTCAAGTAAGATGTTATCTAAAATACCTATTCTCCCAACCCCCGAATCTATCTAAGATGAGGTTCTGCAGTCTGACGCCTAGCTAACTAATCCTTGATCCCATACAGGATATGTTTGTTCCCTATCTAGCTAACTTTGGGTGTCTAGAATTTCGATGTGGATGCTACTTATTTTTCCTGGCTGCAAACGGAAGTTCTTTCCTCACCAGGCTAAAGGTTTATTAAAGGGATAGTCTGAGACTTCCTACTGCTATTTTTGATCATTGAGAAACCCAGGCCTCAGCCCTTATCTCGTCAACGATGTTTTTGGCCCTAATCTCAAAGTGCTACTCCTATTTAGGAATCGTACAAGGCGAAGTCCGAACCCGACTGCAATGGGTTTAACCAACGCACATGTACGTCCTCTAGGTTTACTGTCGCCTAACTATCTAAATTTGTCGGACCTACCCGGTCCGATTTGGTTTAGTTTCTATCTATCTACGACGATTTTTCTCCTAGCCTATCTTTTGGATCGCTCGGAACCAGACAATTCGACTGGCCCGAGTGGTGATGATCGTCCTTTGTAGCTAATCGTACTCCTACTCTGCCTATTTGGATGAAAGAGAATCTCAAGATTCTTTACTGCTAGCAATTTACCCCACTCTGTCAAATTTATCCTGCAAAACCTAACGTCCTTTCTTCGCTCCGGTCTTTTATACCTCTTCTTTCCTAGCAACTCTAAAATAATGTCCTGATGTTTCGCATTGGCTAAATTAGCAACAATGGCCGACTCTCTCGCGGACTCATCCGCAGTAAAATATAACCCCTCATTATCCCTACTTTCCCTACAATTACGATGTCCGCAGACATCATTTCATTAACATTTCAACACACTTGCTTGCTCTACAATTTTATTCTATTCAAAAGAGCTTTAATCGCCCATTAGATCAACATTTCGTCTGCTCCGGTCGTCAGACCGTTGTTCGATAGAACACAACTTACGTCGGTTACTAAGCCGATCGTGTCTCCTACCGAGCATTAAAACGGGCTCTAATGACCCAGGAACATATTTATTATAACTTCTCCTACTGCTTAAAACGTTCAACTATTCAACTAACGCTACAATAACAGGTTTGTTAACTTTTCGTCTTATTCCCAGCGTCTAACTTGCTGAGTAAAACAACATGGCGGCTATCGCCCATATCGAAACTACAACTCATTCCTTACGGAAATCCTAACTACATCATTCTCATGCATTATGACATACGGGGAAAAGCTGGCATTTGCAATGACAATCCAGATTCCATTCTGGACTGCCTTTGCTGTTGCAAACTTTATCGTGTTGACGGCAATCCCGTCACACTATAATAAAAGAGAGTGTCTGTCTGTGAGTCTGTCTGTCTGTCTGTCTGTGGTCGCCATACCTCTGAGATGGCAAGAGGCAGGAACAAGATAGTGTGCACGTACACTCCCTAGGTGCCGCAGATGTGCACCTGGGTTTTAGTTTCTTGATGCACTGTTTCCTTTCTCAGAATATGGACCTCCCATTTATTGAATACAGCCTATATGGTGCAAGACCAGTTCAGTGCCTACTGTTCACCTGTAGCAAGCACATCATGCCAGTGATATTAGAGACTCGCTGTTGCTCCTATGAGGGGAAGAAATGAAGAATGAAAAATTAACTGGACAGTTCCGGAAATTTCTAGAAGGTAAGGGAGATAACTGTTCACCTGTAGCAAGCACATCATGCCAGTGATATTAGAGACTTGCTATTGCTCCTATGAGGGGAAGAAATGAAGAATGAAAAATTAACTGGACAGTTCCGGAAATTTCTAGAAGGTAAGGGAGATAAATAGTACATATAATAAAAGAGAGTGTCTGTCTGTCTGTCTGTGGTCGCCATACCTCTGAGATGGCAAGAGGCAGGAACAAGATAGTGTGCACGTACACTCCCTAGGTGCCGCAGATGTGCACCTGGGTTTTAGTTTCTTGATTCATTGTTTCCTTTCTCAGATTATGGACCTCCCATTTATTGAATACAGCCTATATGGTGCAAGACCAGTTCAGTGCCTACTGTTCACCTGTAGCAAGCACATCATGCCAGTGATATTAGAGACTCGCTATTGCTCCTATGAGGGGAAGAAATGAAGAATGAAAAATTAACTGGACAGTTCCGGAAATTTCTAGAAGGTAAGGGAGATAACTCTTTTTTGTCTGTGGTCGCCATACCTCTGAGATGGCAAGAGGCAGGAACAAGATAGTGTGCACGTACACTCCCTAGGTGCCGCAGATGTGCACCTGGGTTTTAGTTTCTTGATTCATTGTTTCCTTTCTCAGATTATGGACCTCCCATTTCAGTATTGAATACAGCCTATATGGTGCAAGACCAGTTCAGTGCCTACTGTTCACCTGTAGCAAGCACATCATGCCAGTGATATTAGAGACTCGCTATTGCTCCTATGAGGGGAAGAAATGAAGAAAGAAAAATTAACTGGACAGTTCCGGAAATTTCTAGAAGGTAAGGGAGATAACTCTTTTTTTGTATCCAAACAAAGGAGGTAAAGCTAATGATAATGGGATAGCGAGCGTCTTAAATTGCTACAGGGCTCCGCTTACTCCCGGGCGAAGCCGGGCTTAACTGCTAGTAAGAAATAATAATAGCAAAGAAAATAGCAAGAAGGTATGCAAACATCTCACAAAGCCGAGCAAGCAGATTGACAAGTCAGATATCAACTTTTGTCTTTATAGCCAACAATGCCAAGTCAATATATGGCACACGTGTTAATCAATTTTCACGCCGATCAGTAGGACTACCGTGCGAAGAGATCCTGACTTCCTTCCATCCAGTGAACGTGGGCTTCTTCGTGGACTTGTTTATTCAGCCATGAATTAATTCCACAGTGTCAGTCGAGAATTATTGATGGCCGCAGGAGCGGACATCTATTGCAATGCGTTCGGAGAGGTGACATGAGTCGTTTGTTACCGTTCTCACGAGATCAGTTGTTGAAACCAACTTTGTTATCTGTGCTGTTCCGGAAATGAGCTGCGCTTTTTTGGAATTCAAACAGTATCATGTCACTGTTGTCCCAATTGCGCTGTTTCGGAAATGAGCTGCACCTCGTCTGTCTGTTTATAGCAACACACACTGTCTGTCACGTACACTCCAGGATGCAACTCTCTCTCCGTCTCTCCCTCGCTCTGCCTTCGTGTCTGTGTGTAGTCATTTTCTCTCTCCCGGTGTTCATTTATCTGTTTCTCCGTCTCGAGTCACTCTCTGTCTATCTGTCTGTCTGTCTCTGTCTCTCTCTTTCTCTGTCTCTCTCTCTCTCTGTATGTATGTCTTTGTCTGTGTCTCCCTCTGAACAAAGAGTGCATCCCTACATACGGACCGTAGGGATACACTCTTTGCTCTCAGTGAGTCTCTCCGCCTCTTTCTTTCCACGTATGTCTATGTGTGTGTGTGTGTCTCTCCCCCCCCCCCCCCCTCTCTCTCTCTCTCTCTCTCTCTCTCTCTCTCTCTCTCTCTCTCTCTCATCCGACTCCTGGCACGCAGGTCAAAGCAGAGGTGTCAGTCTTGTGTTAACTTGAGTGCACGTGTACCCAGCAGGAGGGGGGTGATTCGGGTCAGAAGTTGGGTTAACTCGACCACTTGGCTTATGGTGGAGACAGCTGGAAGATCTCTGAATATAATTGAAGAGGAGTAGTCTTCCTTTCAGAAAATGTGTACTCTGCCTTGTAGATAAGAAGTTTGTGCTGTCCGGGCTGGGTAAAGGGAGTGGCCGGGGAGGGGGAGTGGGTAAGAGAGGGGTAAGAGAGACGAAAGAGGAAACTGGACAGGGAAAAGTCACTGCCTGAAGCATTCAGTAAAGCCAGAAAAAAAGAAAGTAGGACATGTAGGTTTTCAATACATATTTTTGCAAAGTGTGTGTTCATGGCTGCTTTCATGGGGTGCCTGTAGGCTCAGGAATTTGAGGATTTCTTTTATCTCTCTTTTTCTGACACCGTTCATTTAACGTCATTTTTACAGGGCAGTTTTTTTCCTTCCTTTCAGTTATATGTTGTGGTAGTTTGACCTTATTGTTTTAGTACAAGAAGAGCTCGTTCTCCAGTAGCAAAGACTCACTCAGTCCGTCAGTGTGTCTGAGTGCATGTGTGTAATGGGGGGAGGGCCTCTCTCGTGACCGGCCACCTGCAATGTACGGACAGGTACTAGGTTTGCACTGGCCCTATGGTGTCCATTCATGAGAGGGACTGCTGTTGCAGTAAAACTAGTGTGATACTTAAGTAATCAATTTATCCACTTGACTATATTCACAACAGGGACTTATCACTCTTCTTTGCATGTTTTTATGCCTACGTATTTTCAAATACTCTGCAACACATGTAACCCAAATACAACATGTGCCCGTACACCAGGGCCGGACCCAGGGGGGGGGGGTTCCAGGGGTTCCGGAACCCCACCCCTGGAAAAAGCATGTACCTTGCTTTGACTTTTACTAGTTTTAGCACCAAAACAATGCTGCTCTTAACCCTCAAAACAAGGCCCAGAATGCACCAGATTGCACAGATTTTAACCGTTTTTCAAAAATTTTCCAGGGGAACATGCCCCCGGACCCCCCTTGTGGCTTCGCCACTTCGCTGATTTGCCCCCCCAAAAAAGGAGGAACCCCCCCCCCCCCCCTTACCACTCATTTGGTCCGGCCCTGTACACTACCGCTTCTTTGTGAAAACATTGCTTCGGCCATGTTGATTTTAATCAACCAATTTTCTTGTTGGTTGTCCTTCCATGACGTAGCTCGTTCCTTCTGCAGCACCAAAGGCAAAGTACGTGGGGGGAGCCTGCACCGTGAGCGGAGATCCAGACACACCGGACTGCAACCCTGGCGCTTTTTGCAACCCCATCGGGAAGTGCCAATGCAGCCCAGAGTTTGCTTTAGAGCGAACCAATTTCACGTGCGGTAGGTCAACAGCTTTGTGTCTTACTTTGTTCAGTGATGCCTGAACCTGTCAGGGAAGTAGGATCGACTATACTTTATTTCACCCTGTCTGTTGGTTTGTTTGTTTTTTTGCCTGTAGTAGTTTATTACATTTAGTCAAATTTTGACTAAATGTTTTAGAATAGACGGGGAATCGAGACGAGGGTCATGGTGTATGTGTGTACGAATGTATGCGTGTGTGTGTGTGTGTGTGGTTCAATTCCGAGGAAATTACTGCGCCGATGTTCATGAGACTTTACATAAACATTCTTCCAGATGATATCCCCGGACCATTTTTGAGTCACTTGAGAAAATGTGACTCTATGTAATCGGTCAGTGTTAGTCTGTCCGGCCGGCCGGCCGGCCGGCCGGCCGTAGACACCACCTTAACGTTGGACTTTTCTCGGAAACTATCAAAGCGATCGGGCTCATATTTTGTTTAGTCGTGACCTCCAATGACCTCTACACTTTAACGATGGTTTCGTTGACCTTTGACCTTTTTCAAGGTCACAGGTCAGCGTCAAAGGAAAAATTAGACATTTTATATCTTTGACAAAGTTCATCGGATGTGATTGAAACTTTGTAGGATTATTCTTTACATCAAAGTATTTACATCTGTAGCCTTTTACGAACGTTATCAGAAAAACAAGGGAGATAACTAGCCTTTTCTGTTCGGCAACACACAACTTAACGTTGGGCTTTTCTCGGAAACTATAAAAGTGACCGGGCTCAAATTTTATGTGAACGTGACTCCCAGTGACCTCTACACTTTGACGTCTGCTTTGGTGACCTTTGACCTTTTTCAAGGTCACAGGTATGCTTCAGGTATGCATTGTGTTGTGAATAGCAATTTCTTCCTGTCCATCTGATGCCTCATATAATATTCAGAACTGCGAAAGTGACTCGATCGAGCGTTTGCTCTTCTTGTTTTCCTTCTTTTCATCCATACTGACATAGGGAGGGACTCTTGGTGTGTGAGAGAGAGGGAGGGACCGCCGATTTGTCCTACGCTGGGGGTATGCAGTGCCTTGGGTGGTTGACGACTGTGCTAATATAATGTTGGCAGGATTTATCTTCTTAAATTCTTCACATGAATAAGAAGCCTTCGTGGTGTAACGGATATAACATTGCGCTTCGGACCACACCGGGCTGACACGTGTGGGGCAGGTCACTGGGCATGCACAGCACATGATTCACGGACTTTCATCCTTCAGTCAGTTAACGCTCGTTTTCATATGGATTAGGTTCCTACCCGCAGTGAAAGAGGAGATTTACATACATACATTGTCTAATATGAAATGTGTATGTTACAAACAACTCATCTATGACACTAACCTGTCCCACCACGGCCTTTGCTTTTATTTACCACGCTGTACTGTCAGATTATTGCTTTAATCTCTCTCTCTCTCTCTCTCTCTCTCTCGGAGTTACCTGCCCCTGGCAACCAGCGAGCAGCATCAACTTCGAGCTCCCAAAACTTCATCATTTTTACGTGTGTGTGGAACGCTAACATCGTCTAAAATGTGTGTACCAGTGGCTTTTGAGTCTGTGCTTCGAACCCTGACAGAAAAATGCCATCTTTCCACCTGGGACATTCATTGCAAAGGAGAATGTACAACACTCATTGTAAGGTGGAACAGTGACAGTGCAGCGGCCATTGAAACCCAGTCCGTGCAGCGTGGTGTGACCCGATACAGAAAAAAGTCACCGAGTGAGCTCAGGCGTGACGTGCAGCATCGAGACAACAACAAACAGCACAACCACAGGCACAGGAATCTGCGCCTCACACTGAACCCCATCAAGGTACTGTGCAAGAAAATGACATTACCACAAATGGCACGACCCAAGAATCCCGCGACATAGGTCTTTTCCAAAGCCCACCCCCACCATCCCTCTCGCAAATGCCCTCACCAGGATGCTTCGAGTCACCGGGATGCTTCGAGTCACCGGGATGCTTCGTCACCGGAGAAGGTGGAAAGGGAGGAGAAGAAAATAAAGGGCCAAAGTGACGCTGAAAGTACTGAAAGTCTACATGGACATTTGAACGAAACAGAAAACGAGAACTTTGACGAGTTTTGTGATGCTTTTGACGCCCCTGATTCAGACAATGACAGTGTGCAACAGGTCTGGGATGATCAGGTTGCCGGGCTAGAGTTCTACTTGACAACATTCCCAGCCGAAGTTAGGAACGCTGTCATTTCGTCTGAAACTCTCCATGTTGTGAGAAACATTGTGGTTGACCAGAGATACGGAAATAATTCACTACATGCTGTAACTGACTCGGCAGTGTTCGAGTACAACATGACTGAAGGGCAGGTGACAGACTGGTGCCCCTTTGGACTGAAGGGCGAAAACCCGTTGGCCGTATACGACGGCGTAAGAAGGTGGCCAAAAGCCGATCACCTGAGGTATGCCCAACATATCGATAGAATGAAGGATCATATTTGTGCCTGTTGTCAAGTAATCAAACAAGTAGGCCAGAGTGACAACCCTGACGCTGTCGCCCGTGACTCCTGACCGGGAATGCAGGGATAGTGCCGCATTGCACCACAGGCGGAAGGTATCGTCCACTGGACTACTACTATCACAGAAAGACTATAAGGTACGTCACTCACCTTCGAGTCTTCTGTGTTCTTGGAGTCGCTTCCTGGGGAAAAATATTGTTCAAGACGGTTTGCCTCTTCCTACAGTCTGTGTAAGGTCAAATAAATACAGTTGAATGATTGTTTGAACTATTATGTGCCTTTAGTTTTCAGCTTCCGTCCGGTGCAGGTTGTTTTTAACCATCATTTGGACGAATTTTCGTTTGCGAGCCGCTAATATCCACTTTGCGTCAAATCATGCATCCGCATACCAGCGCACATTGGTTAATAACAGGATATTCGATGATTATTTTCCCGTGGGTAGCTTCCCTTTGCTGCACAATATTTACATATGTTTTAGACCAATGAGCGCTGGTATGCATATTCGGTGCGGATGCATGATTTTTGTTGTACTATTGCTACATGTTCGATTGCTACCAGCTTGTACTTATAATTACTTGCATACTATGCATTTGATTTTATGAATAACCACATATGTATGCTCTTCATGCCTCATCTTCATCATCATCATCATCATCATCATCATCGTCATCTTTATCATCACGTGCTGAAGTTTTCTGACTTTTTAACTTTTTCATTTTTCATTTTTCATTTTTATCATTGTGTGTTTGTGCGTCTCAAGGACAGATTGTAAGAAAAGGCGTAGCCTTAAATCTTAAAGTTCAATTCAATTCTCTCTCTCCTTCTTTATCTCCTTTGTTTGTAACTTTACCTTCACTGAAAACGTTGATTGTGTTGATTGTGTTGACGTGTGAAGGTCAGGGAGTTGGCAGTACGTGTAACGCGACGCACTGGTGCGTGACCGGCACGACGTGTGACCCCAACCGCCTCTGCAGTGAGTAGCATGCCTGCGACCTGGGGTATCTGTAATAGTATGGGTATAGTATGGGTGTATGACCTAGGGTATCTAGTATCATGGGTATGACCTAGAGTATCATTTAGATTCTAGTCAAAGTTCAAGGTCGCAGCGGGGAAATTTTTGTCAATGTCAGTTTCTGAGCTTTGAAACTGTACACGAACCCCAGGTTTGATGACGGGCAGACGTGACCCAAGTCAGGTTGACTGTCATAACATTTCAAGGTCACAGTTGAGTAAAGTTTTGGTCGAACAATGAAAAGCATAATTTTCTTGAATGTTTTTTGTAGCTAGAACACATGCTTCTGGGGTTTCATGATTCTAAAAATTAACCAAGTCTTGTTGATCTTGTCGACATTGCAAGGTCACAAGGAGCTCAAGTTTGTGTGACTGTGTAGGACAGTATGTTTTTCCTTTCGGTTTATGAAGCTAGAGTGCCAGATAATTTCTGAGTTATAAGACGAAGGTGAGTCCTATAAAAAAAAAATGTGTTTGTTTGTTTTTCTTTTTTTGAAACCGCACCCTTTCATTGCAAAATATTGTCGATTAAATATCTGCTTGTTTCGTTTTTCCATTGTAATTAAAGAGCTGGAAGTGAAACAGAGGTGTGATGGCAGGAACCTAGGCAACTGCAAGGTCGGCACGTTCTGTGACAACGGCGTCTGCCGTGAGTATTCCGCTGTTCTCTGCTACATACATCCCTCCCTCTCCCCCCACTCTCTCTCTCTCTCTCTCTCTCTCTCTCTCTCTCTCTCTCTCTCTCTCTCTCTCTCTCTCTCTCTCTCTCTCTCTCTCTCTCTCTCTCTCTCTCTCTCTCTCTCTCTCTCTCTCTCTCTCTCTCTCTCTTCTCCACTTTTTTGCAACGTACTCGTAAGTATTCGCAGAACATTCGTAATCATCACAATGTATTTGTCACGCTCGCACGGCTCTTACACTGTGCCGATTATCCTTGCGAATATGAACATGCTGTATTCGGCAAAAAAGAGACGAATGGACAGGGAAAATATTGACCATTCGAAGCCTTACGAAGCCTTGCAAATGTCTTAAGAATGGCTGCGAGTGCTTGCAAATGTCAACCTATCTTTGCGAATGCATACGAATCCATATACACTTTTCTTGCAAACGTCTTACGAATGGTTGCGAGTGCTTGCGAATGTCTACCGATCATTGCGAATGCATACGAATCCATATCCACATTTCTTGCGAATTTCTTGCGAACGCGTACGAATGGTTGCGAGTGTTTGCGAATGTCTTCCGATCATTGCGAATGCCTTGCGAGCGCTACGAATATCTTTACGATGAGTACGAATGGCTTGGGAATACTTACGAGTACGTTTCGAAAAAGCGAAGAATATGCCTTCCTTGTGATTATTAGGAGCATGTTGCTAATATTCGCAACAAGAGACGAATGGTGGCGAATGGTTAAGAACATTTTACGAATGTCTTGCGACTATGTCCCAATCATTACGAAGTATTGGCGACTTCTATTCGCAAGAGCAATTCGGCACAGTGTAAGAGCAGTATTACGAACAATGCGAATTGCATAATCGCTTTTTTCGAAAAATGTTTGCAAGCACTCGCAACACTCGTAAGGCTACTCGCAACGTTCGTAATACATCCGCAAAAAATTCGTATATGGATTTGTATGCATTCGCAATGATTGGTAGAAATTCGCAAGCACTCGCGCGATCGCAACCATTCGTAAGACATTTGCAACCATTCGTTAGGCTTCGAATTTTCAATATGTTTTCTTGTCCATTCGTCTATTTTTGTTGTGGCGAATACAACATGTTCATATTCGCAAGGATATTCGGCACAGTGTAAGACAAACATAAGCGAAAACGGAATACGAATGACACCGAGTCAAACTGTCAACCAGCGATGCGCAATCCAGTATTAAAACGACAGCAACACTTTTGGTCTTTCTACACGAAGGAATGCCCATGCATCGTTTCTTCAAAGATATCTCAGTATGCCCGCTACATCGATTTTACAACTTTTGTTGAAAAAACATGTTTACGCGCATTTTTTCCATAGTTGGAATAAGGAACGTCGCAGAGGAAAACACTGACAAATATTAAATAATACGGGCAAAGAGTACTGAATAGTGGATGTGGGGTTGGGCCTCAGTGTCAAAAGCCGGAATTGGCGTTGTAACGAGTCAGGCGGATGGTCGTTGGCATTTGCTATAAGAGTCAGGTGTCCATGCTACCGGTGTTAAAAGTGTCAAAGCTACAGGTGTCAATATATCCATGCTCTATGTGTAATAGCGATGTGATGATCGCTACACGTCTTTCAGAGCTGAGCATGGGTCAAGACTGCCATGGCACCAATCGAGATGCGTGCGGGACGGGAAGTGTCTGTGACATCACCAATACCTGCAGTGAGTGTTCCAGTTGCTCGCGCGCACGCACACACACACACACACACACACACACACACACACACACACACACACACACACACACACACACACACACACACACACACACACACGGTGAGAACACGGTGTACCTTGGTGTTACAGAACTGAGTCATGGCCATAACTGTGGCGAGGACCATGTGTGTGTGGCTGGCGCCAAATGCACCAACAACACTTGCACATGTATCGATGGAACATCCACCCAAAAAGGATCTCTTTGCGGTAAGCATACCCTATGTAGTGTTCAACCCTTGCCGGACATGTTGATATCCATTTCCTCGCCATGTGTATAATCACTTGCTAACAGTCAACATAGTATGAATAACCTGTCTGTCTGGCTATCAGGTATCAATCACTATATCTATCTATCTATCTATCTATCTATCTATCTATCTATCTATCTATCCTGTCTGTCTATTTATCTCTGTGTGTGCAGCCTCAGACGATGGGAAAGTGGAGGGAGCGTGTACTGTGCGGGACTGTGACGACCCCAATGCTGAGTGCCGATACGCCCTCTGCAAATGTCTAGCAGGCTACACTGTCGAGGCTTCCGAGCTCACGTGCAGTAAGTACACCCCTACCTGGCTTTAAATAGGGCGGAGAAATAGCTCAGTCGGTAGCGGCGCTGGTTTGTAACCCAGATGTGGGTTCCATCCCCACGTTCAGCGAGAAATATACTTCCCAAATTCAAATTTGTGCCGACTCTCCTCGGTGTCCGAACACCCCCGTATGCACGCATGCGCACTATAAAGAACCGAAGTTTGCAACGAAAGTCTCAGGGCTTGGAAACACGAATACACGCATGCAGGGAACAAAGTGGGTAGCGCCGTGCTGTATGGCAGCTCGCTTTCCCCAGGGAGAAAGCAGCCCGAATTTCCATGAAGTTAACCGCACAGGACTAAAATCGTTATCTTGAACTTAATCTTGCCTCGGAATTCCTGTCTAACGTTGGGTATGCCTGAGAGGGATGCCAACCCGTGCCCTAGCTCTTTCTTGGGTCCGAACCCCTGTCTGAAATCAGCCTGGAGGATTGACATGGCGCGCGTTCCGTGCCAGACAGTTGGGGGTTGTTTTCAACACTATGCCACTATGAAAACATAGCTACCCACCTACTCTCCCGCCAAAACGCTGTGCCCCTAAGAAAACATAGCAACTCACCTACTCTCCCGCCAAAACGCTGTGCCCCTATGAAAACATAGCAACTCACCTACTCTCCCGCCAAAACGCTGTGCCCCTATGAAAACATAGCAACTCATCTACTCTCCCGCCAAAACGCTGTGCCCCTATGAAAACATAGCAACTCACCTACTCT
Organism: Littorina saxatilis; assembly: GCF_037325665.1. Classification (NCBI taxonomy): domain Eukaryota; kingdom Metazoa; phylum Mollusca; class Gastropoda; order Littorinimorpha; family Littorinidae; genus Littorina; species Littorina saxatilis. The sequence goes on along the minus strand of NC_090259.1, from coordinate 6,525,167 downwards.
CCCGCCAAAACGCTGTGCCCCTATGAAAATACAAATTTCACTCTTTGATTCTTTGCACGGGAAAGAAGAAGGGTATGCCCGAGGAGTTTATATACTGTCATCACGGAGGGTATACCCCTAGGATTTCATTAACGGTAAGGACGGAGGTAATGCCCTGAGAATTGTATACATGGGAACGGGAGGAGAGAGGGTGTGCATCGAGGATTTTAATCGCGGTAAAGAGAGGGGGTATGCCCCAAGGATTGTATACATGGGAAGGAAGGAGAGTTGGTTTGTCCCAAGGATTAAATTCACGGGAAGGGAAGAGAGATGGTATGCTCCACGGATTTGATTCATGGCAAGGGAAGAGAGATGGTATGCTCCACGGATTTGATTCATGGCAAGGGAAGAGAGATGGTATGCTCCACGGATTTGATTCATGGGAAGGGAAGAGAGATGATATGTCCCAATAATTGTATGCGGGGGAAGGAAAGAGAGATGGTATGCCCCCAGGATTTTGACTCACCTGAGTCATTGGTGAGTATTTGGATTCATATGTGTCCGTCTGTATGGAGCCTGCCCGGCCGTGGACAAAAAACGTAACGCTGAGGTTATCTTGGAAGTTTGTAAAGCTAGGCCTCTGAAATTATGCGCACTTTTAGGGTTTAATGTTCTCACAAAGTGACCCCAGTTTGGTTGACACTCGTCAAATGTGGAGGTTTAATAATTTACCGACGTGATCCTATGTTACATACAGGGATCGTACAGGTCATGGAAACCCTGGAAAGTCATGGAATTTGATTTTTAATTGTCCAGGCCTGGAAAGTCATGGAATTTCAATTCAAGCCATGGAATTTAATAAAAATAAGAAAGAAAAAAGCAATTAACCTTTAGCACGCCAGCGGCGATTTTCGTCGCCCAGCCATTACTGCAGTAAAATTGAAATCAAGAATGCTGCAGTAAAACGGTGATGTTGTTTTACTGGAGAAAAACTGTTTACACTTTTTCTTCAGCATTTTGGCATTATTCAGTTATTCTGCAGAAAAACAGAAATGCTGGAGAAAAACTGTCTTGTCTGCAGCATTTCTGCATAATGTCATCTTTCGCCGAAGCAACGGGTTTTTCTGGAGCAAAACATTTTACTGCAGTAAAATTGAAATAAAGAATGCTGCAGTAAAACGGTGCTGTTGTTTTACTGCAGAAAATCTGTTTACACTTTTTCTGCAGCATTTTGTACTGGCTCATTATAATGTTGGAGCACGCGAGCCCCCCTCTGTCGAGAGATGGACTCATCCAGAATTACCAATAGTTGTGCGTGACACGAATGTATTTTGTCTGTTTGACTTCCTTTCCGCCGGAAGTTCAAAGTTTCAAATTAAACAATGGCACCTGTCAGCAACATTGTCACATTTTCCCAGACGAACGCAGTAGTCCACTTCGTGTTCGATTTGCTTCAGAAATTGTTCACGTTCGGCCGCCATTGTGAAGTTGAATATAATGCCCTTATGCTACATGCCTTCTGATTGGTACACTGCGGAACAAACTACATGTATTATACTATCCCAGGGGGCGACGAATACAAACGCTACTTTACAATGTCGTTCGTTTTTCTCCAGAAAAACTGTCACAGACTATTCTGAAGAAAAAGTTAATCGCAATAATGCTGCAGAAAACCAAGTAAACATTATGCTTCAGAAAAACTGCTTTACTGCAGTAAAAAACGTTGCTTCGGCGAAAGATGACATTATGCAGAAATGCTGCAGAAAAGACAGTTTTTCTCCAGCATTTCGGGTTTTCTCCAGAACAACTGAATACTAAATGTCATAATCCGCCAAGAGCCAGTACAAAATGCTGCAGAAGAAATGTAAACAGGTTTTCTGCAGTAAAAGAACAGCACCGTTTTACTGCAGCATTCTTGATTTCAATTTTACAGCAGTAAAATGTTTTGCTGCAGAAAAAAACGCTGCTTCGGCAAAAGATGACATTATGCAGAAATGCTGCAGAAAAGAACGGTTTTTCTCCAGCATTTGTCTTTTCTGCAGAATAACTGAATAAAGTCATAATCCGCTAAGGATAGATACGCCCCAAGGGTTGCTTGAAACGTTGAGAGGAGACGTAACTACTTAATTACTGGCCGATTGTGCCTGCGGGATCCGACTGACTTGTCCGCTTGATGTTATTCTTCCAGAGCTGGCTGTGGGTCAATCCTGCAAGGGGAAGGAACACGACTGCATCAGTGGAACCTTCTGCGACACCACCTGCAACAGGTGTAGTGAGTATGTTAACGTGTGTACTATAGACAGTATGTTGACACGTCAGTAAGTTAATTACAACTCACTGAAGTTTTATCGTAAAGCGTTACCATCGATAACAATATTAACGTTGAAGTTTTCGAAACAGGAACTTTGAAACTAAGAACACTTCTGGCGATTGGCGATCTTCAGACATGACCCAAGTTTAGTTGAACCTCGATGAATGTCAAGGTTATAGCGGGGTCATTTGCAGGTCGTAAACACTTGGGGTTGATGTTCGGATGATTTGGAACTCTGGCCTCCAAATTTTACACACTTTTAACCTTGAGGTTTTCTCAAATATTTGTGAAGCTAGAGAAAGTTTGCACACTTCTAGTGTTTTATGATCGCGTGACATGACCTCAGTGTGTGTTGTCACATTGGGGTCAAGTTTGGGTAAAATAAAACCTTCAACAAAACCCAAGTCTGCTTGACCTGCCTCAAGTTCAAAGGTCCAGTGGGGTCTAGTGTGAGTAACACTAATACAAAAAATAATATTTGTTAAAAGTTGTTGATGTTCAAATCTCAAACGGTTTCGGGGTTTTATTACTTCTGTACATGACTAGGCTGGTTGATCCGGGTCATACTTCAAGGTCACAATAGGATCGAGTTCGGGTCAAAAAGGACACAACTGTCACTGTCTTCAAAGAATTACGGTTAACCTTAATTATTTAGGTGCATGCTCTAAAAAAGTCAATCAAATGTTTTTGTTAGCGAGTTCCACCAAAGAAAACATACACCTAGTTTTCTAAGGTTGATCCTAAATGCTAATAAACACAATTCAAAATGAACAAAATACTTTGACCAGAACGGCGAGCTTATTTTGTTGCATCTTCTCTTCGTAGCCAATCCGCTATGGCGTCTCAAACAAGCTAAGGTTATCCGGGCGTTTCCAGTCGGTGACTGTTTCTAACCATCACAACTAAATCGTTGTTTCGGTTCATGTGCAAGCCAGCATGCATTTTGCTGGCTTACACACCCCCACCCCTACCCAAATCATGCAACACAAGACAATGTAACCACCAACTGAGATTACAATCAACAAAGGAATTGCCTTAGGCCTCAGCCCCAGAGCGCGCCGTCTGCTCTGTCATAGAGTAGACGTAAGGCCACAAACAAATAGTCTGTTTACGGTATCCCGACCGACCCTATTTTTTCGCGCGACCCCAGACTTTTTTTTTTTGCATTTTGGAAAAAGAAAAAAAAATATATATATAATATATATATATATATCCCATGACCTCCCTTCTTTGTCTCTGTTACTTCAGTATGGGTATATATGTTGTATTTTTATAGCTCAATAAATACATCATGGACTCCAAAAAATATATGATAGTGCAGATTCCGATTTGGGCAAAGGACTACTTTCCTCCCGACCTTTGACCTCGCGCCGAACAATGTGACACATTTGTATGAAGTTCTAAAATCGTATTGCACGGCTCAGAAAACCATATCAGTTGCACGCAAAAATGAATCTCAGAACTGATCTGATGTATGAGATGCAATAAGCAAAAGTTTCTTTCATTATGAAAGCAATGCAGGTCGAAAAAAACGAACATTCAACTTACAAGATAACCAGATGCTAGCGAACCAAAACAAAAACACGAGTACCCTCCCCTTGCATCGTTAGCAGACGACTTTTGAGAATCTGTCGGCAGTGTGTTTTGGTGTGCGCCTTCAGCTATCAAACATCGGCTGTTTCACGTGTTTTGCGAGCAAGTCTACTCTTTTGCCTGGCTCTGCAGTAAGTCCACATATTTTTCCGTAATCCAGTCATATTCCTTCAAAATGCAATCAATCGGCGGTGACAGACGTGTCGGTCGCGTTTTCCTCTCACCCATACCAGTTTAAGTTCATCCATGCAAACACACTCGCAAAACAGTTTATCACGTAGATACATTTCAAATAGGGAGCAAATGGTTAAATCTAAACCTACATATTTGTTCCCTAAGATTTGCTTCTCTGTCAATAAGCCTAATTACACACGTTCGAGAAAAACAACGTGGAATCATTCTGAATCGAGTAAGCCAAATGGGTCCCAAACCCGTTTCGCCCGTTCTGCCGACCTGAAACGCAAAACAAAAGAATTGTGCGCTTCAACTAAATTAATTTCTATTCGACTTCATTACTTTCTTGCAACTTATGAACCTTTACTTAAAGCTTTTAAATGGTCTGAAAGTAGTGTTACCGCGTACTTATCGATGCACTCATTCGTTTTATTTTTTCAGCGACGGTCACTTAGTTTAAGGTTGCAAAAGGGCTAAGTCTCGCTGGCAACAGTTTTACCCAGCACAGATCGCAACAGTGCCGCTAGTAGTCTACACTTTGTGTTTGATGGTAGAATGGGATATACAGATTACAACACTCGTGGTTTTTTATATGGCTTGTATTTCAGTCAAGACCCAGCGGGAATATCAATCGAGAGCCACTCGCCAGAGGCTCGTGTCTCCCGATGATATTCATCCGCTGGGTCTTGACTGAAATACAAGCCATATAAAAAACCACTCGTGTTGTAACCTATACATATAAAAAAAAAAGGCAAAATAACTTAAAAAATATGTTTTATTGGAGAAAAAAAAAAAATAAAAAAAAATAAAAATCCCGACCCACCGACCCTATTTTTTGGCCTATGTTACTGTAAACAGACTTTTTTTTTTGCCTAACCAAGCTAAGGAAAGGTCACCCTCGCGCAAAATCGGAAGTCCACAAAACAGGGAGACAAAATAACACGCTTTCACCTTGTGCAGTTAGGCAGTTTGAACGTGTCTTTTGCGTTGTTTTTGGTGTTAAAAACTGACCTACGATTAAAGAGCAGACATCGGCCGCGAGGAGCACCGCAATTTTAAAGAATTCGTATCCTTTTCTATTGAGTATTATTTCTGCGAAAAATATTCAGGATCATCAAGACTTGAAAAATAGAGTGCGCCCTGCTAAAAATACGATTGGGGTGGTTCGTTCGTTACTCTTACTGTCCTGATCACTTACATTAGCACCCGAGTGTGCGAAAGACTAAAAAAAAAATGCAGATGAAACACACCAACTTCGCTACAACGGAGCCATTTCGAGCGATGTCAGTCACTAACTATTTATCCCCGAGTACGCAGTACTAGGGTCCAACAGACTTTAATTGTGTGTCTGTGTGTGTGTGTGTGTGTGTGTGTGTCTGTCTGTCTCGACTTAACAGCTTATTGCTGGGAAACTACTGGGCGCAGTTCGTTCAAAAGTTGATACACTAACTTGATAATAGGTCCGATTGATCGTATTAAAACTTCATAATGTTACCTGGGACCTAAATGCGAAATAATCCACAAAAACGACTCTTGGCGGTGGGCGCAATTCGCGGTGGGATAGAACTGCTGTTCGGCTCATAGAACAGCCAAGCCAGCGACACCAGGCTTTGTGTGCGTGTGCCACTGACTTCGCGTGCTGCGCGACCTAATTTTATGAACGAGCAAAGTTAGCAGTCTAGGCATTTGAGTTCACTGGCAAAATTGTCAGAGTTGGTGGCTTGGTGGAAAGCACGTCCGCCTATGGCCAAGGTCGATTCCCGGCATGGGCGGTCTATTATTTTTTTTTATTTATTTATTTTTTTTTATTTATTTTTTTATTCTTGTTTACTATTGTTTATTATGAACGTTTTAATGTTTTATTTTACTCTAATAATTTTTTTAATTGTGTAAAATAAATTAAAAGATTTTTTTTTTTTTTTTAAATCCACGTGCACAAGACAAAAACTTTCATACTGGGGTAGCGAGCCAGTCTGAAGAGTACTCAGGTCCAGCGCCAGCGTTTTTTGACTCACATGCGAAGCAAAAGTGAGTCTATGTACTCACCCGAGTCGTCCGTCCGTCCGTCCGTCCCGGCGTCCGTCCGTCCGTCCCGGCGTCCGTCCGTCCGAAAAACTTTAACGTTGGATATTTCTTGGACACTATTAAGTCTATCAACACCTGATGTGGCCTGATGGTGTATGGTTACAAGATCTCAAAAAACATGTGCGGCAACTTGACCTCACTTCAAGTTCAAGGTCACAGGGGCCGTAATTGTTGTCTTAAAAACGACCATTTTTCACATTTTCGCATTTTTTTCTGAAGTTATCGAGAATGGCAACCTTAGCTATGTATGCTATACAGGGCAATGTAAGCCCTATCTTTGGACACCAGTTTGGTTGACCTTGCTTCAAGGTCAAGGTCGCAAGGGTCCTTTAAAGTTGGATTGTATACATATTTTGAAGTGACCTTGACCCTGAACTATGGAAGATAACTGTTTCAAACTTTAAAAAAATTATGTGGGGCACATGTTATGCTTTCATCATGAGACACATTTGGTCACATATGATCAAGGTCAAGGTCACTTTGACCCTTATGAAATGTGACCAAAATAAGGTAGTGAACCACTAAAAGTGACCATATCTCATGGTAGAAAGAGCCAATAAGCACCATTGTACTTCCTATGTCTTGAATTAACAGCTTTGTGTTGCATGACCTTGGATGACCTTGACCTTGGGTCAAGGTCACATGTATTTTGGTAGGAAAAATGTGTAAAGCAGTTCTTATTGTATGATGTCATTGCTAGGTTTAGTTATTTGACCTTGACCCTGAAGGTCAAGGTCATGTCAAGGTCAAGCATGTGAGTCGTATGGGCTTTGCCCTTCTTGTTATTTTTATCAAATGGTTACGTAAACTCATGACGTCAAAAGATGTTGGAATTTGGTTTTTGCAACAATGTTCCTCAAGTGATTTTACAAACAACGAAACCACTTTAATTGGGAACATGTCTTAATTCGCTGAAGAACAATGGGTATTTTCATACGTTAGATCGGGAAAGTCATATCTAGCATCATGCAGAATTAAAATACACTAAAGTCTTTTTACAAAAACTACAGTCTGTTTCAATGACTTTCAACAATGTTCAACATTATAAATCGAGAAAACATGACACTTTGAACGAAATGTCGTGCACAAAAGTTTTTCTGATCCCGAATCATTGTGTGAAACTTTCTTTACAACTTTCTTTCATGAAGTGTACGTATTTATCTAGCAATAGGCGTGTACCCTGGTTTGAGCGAACACTGTTTTCGTGGTGCGCTACCTCTGTTTATAAAAAATTTTAAAAAATTAAAACATACACAGCGGCCATAATTCTTCTATATTTGAATGAATTTCAACTTCAAAAAGGATGTTTATATTGCAGATTTAAAAAAATCAATGCATGAAGAATTTGAAAAAACAGTTGGTTCTACCTACATAGAGAGTGACCCCTATCTAATATCTAGCGAGCCTGGTAGCCTATACGAATTCATCTGAACAATACGGGTTGCGCTCTGCCAACACAGGTGTGTAGTTTAGCACATATCATTTTCCTCAGGTGTTTTTCTATTTACAAACGCATCGTTAAATTCGGAGTGCGCGCGCGCGTGTGTATTTGTGTGTGTAATCATACGTTGTGGTTGTGTGTTTGTGTGTGTAATCATACGTTGTGCGTGTGTGTTTGTGTGTGTAATCATACGTTGTGCGTGTGTATTTGTGTGTGCAATCATACGTTGTGCGTGTGTGTTTGTGTGTGTAATCATACGTTGTGCGTGTGTATTTGTGTGTGCAATCATACGTTGTGCGTGTGTGTTTGTGTGTGTAATCATACGTTGTGCGTGTGTGTTTGTGTGTGTAATCATACGTTGTGCATGTGTGTTTGTGTGTGTAATCATACGTTGTGCATGTGTGTTTGTGTGTGTAATCATACGTTGTGCGTGTGTGTTTGTGCAAGTAGCCGATAGGTGGTGTTTTTAGCACGTGTATACCTGTGTGTGAGTGTGTGTGTGTGTGTGTGTGTGTGTGTGTGTGTGTGTGTATGTGTGTGTGTGTGTGTGTGTGTGTGTGTGCATGTTCGTGTGTGTGTCTATGCAGCAATATAGTATGTGTGTGAATGTAAGCCTCTGTGTGTGTGTGTATTCAGTCAAGTTGTGTGTGTTGGTGGGTTGTAAGCTTAGGTTTGTTTGATGGCATTACTGTTGATCCATTCATATTAAGACTGACAAAAGCAAAGGTGTGTGTGTGTGTGTGTGTGTGTGTGTGTGTGTGTGTGTGTGTGTGTGTGTGTGTGTGTGTGTGCAGCCGTTATACTTGGAGAGCAGTGTTGGAGTACACCCCAATGTCAGGCTGGAGCCATCTGCGACATTGACAAGAAATGCAGTGAGTAAACTCATAAAGCTGCCTTCAAAATTGTTTCCCTCTCCCCCAACCTCCCCATCGCAATGAACTACAAGAAAAATGTTCATTCAAAATGAACAGCGTCGATGCAATGTCCACCAAAGATTTATTTTGGGAAGTGTTAAAGGTTAGGGTCAAAAGTTAATGAATTGCATGTTGTGCTGGATATATAAATTGTTTATTTCAGTCAATGCTTGATTCATAAGTACATTTTTCAGCATGGTGCATCTACAGGAGGGTGCTCCAACAATGATGCATAGTGCCAACATTTAGCGCAAACTTTTCACAACAGTGCATTATTACCACAAAGCGCATACAGCGATTATATAGTAGCAAGTTGCACTAAACATTTGAACAAAATGCATTTTGTTCAAATGGTAACAGCACAGCACCAAGTTTTGCATAAGTGCACAACAGCACTGACCATTTCACAAAAGTGCATTACAGCTGTGACAATTTTACAAAAGTGCATTGACCATTTCAGGCAGATGGCTAACATGCAGATTTCGCTTTTGTCTGTCTTTCTTTGAAAAGTAGGCATGTTCAAGATCGATGAAGTCATGAGCAATTGGGTTAGATGACAGAAAAGATTCAACAAGTCGCGTAAGGCGAAAATACAATATTTAGTCAAGTGGCTGTCGAACTCACAGAATGAAACTGAACGCAATGCAACGCAGCAAGACCGTATACTCGTGGTCCACCGCTCACAGCATTGGCAGTGAAATTGACAAGAAGAGCGGGGTAGTGGTTACGCTATGCTGCATAGCACGCTTTTCTGTACCTCTGTTCGTTTTAACTTTCTGAGCGTGTTTTTAATCCAAACATATCATATCTATATATTTTTGGAATCAGGAACCGACAAGGAATAAGATGAAAGTGTTTTTAAATTGATTTGGACAATTTAATTTTGATAATAATTTTTATATATTTAATTTTCAGAGCTTGTTTTTAATCCAAATATAACATATTTATATGTTTTTGGAATCAGCAAATGATGGAGAATAAGATAAACGTAAATTTGGATCGTTTTACAAATTTTTATTTTTTTTTACAATTTTCAGATTTTTAATGACCAAAGTCATTAATTAATTTTTAAGCCACCAAGCTGAAATGCAATACCGAACCCCGGGCTTCGTCGAAGAGTACTTGACCAAAATTTCAACCAATTTGGTTGAAAAATGAGGGCGTGACAGTGCCGCCTCAACTTTCACGAAAAGCCGGATATGACGTCATCAAAGACATTTATCAAAAAAATGAAAAAAACGTTCGGGGATTTCATACCCAGGAACTCTCATGTCAAATTTCATAAAGATCGGTCCAGTAGTTTAGTCTGAATCGCTCTACACACACACACAGACACACACACAGACACACACACAGACACACGCACATACACCACGACCCTCGTTTCGATTCCCCCTCGATGTTAAAATATTTAGTCAAAACTTGACTAAATATAAAAACGTCAGATTCAGTTAGATGACAGAAAAGATTCAAAAACGTCAGATTCAGTGTTTTGGGCACTGTTGAACAGGAACATTCTCTCCTGTTCAACAAATGTGGGTTCAATTCAAAAGCAACATTGTCACAGATAGGCTAGTGTTACATTTCTGTAAAGTTTCAAAAACATCTTCCATGTTTTGGTTACTGTTGAACAGAGGCATATTTTCCTGTTCAAAAAAGTCTGACACAAATTGTCGTAGTTGTGGGTTAAGGTTCGATCTATACTGTCCTTCAAACGAGTCGTAGAACCGTCATTGTCACAGATAGTGTTACATTTCTGTTTTACATTCAAACGAGTCGTAGAAGTAGTAGTACATTTGCGTTTGGTTGTTATATTTAGTCAAGTTTTGACTAAATATTTTAACATCGAGGGGGAATCGAAACGAGGGTCGTGGTGTATGTGCGTGTGTGCGTGTGTGTGTGTGTGTCTGTGTGTGTGTGTAGAGCGATTCAGACTAAACTACTGGACCGATCTTTCTGAAATTTGACATGAGAGTTCCTGGGTATGAAATCCCCGAACGTTTTTTTCATTTTTTTGATAAATGTCTTTGATGATGTCATATCCGGCTTTTCGTGAAAGTTGAGGCGGCACTGTCACGCCCTCATTTTTCAACCAAATTGGTTGAAATTTTGGTCAAGTAATCTTCGACGAAGCCCGGACTTCGGTATTGCATTTCAGCTTGGTGGCTTAAAAATTAATTAATGACTTTGGTCATTAAAAATCTGAAAATTGTAAAAAAAAATAAAAATTTATAAAACGATCCAAATTTACGTTTATCTTATTCTCCATCATTTGCTGATTCCAAAAACATATAAATATGTTGTATTCGGATTAAAAACAAGCTCTGAAAATTAAATATATAAAAATTATTATCAAAATTAAATTGTCCAAATCAATTTAAAAACACTTTCATCTTATTCCTTGTCGGTTCCTGATTCCAAAAACATATAGATATGATATGTTTGGATTAAAAACACGCTCAGAAAGTTAAAACAAAGAGAGGTACAGAAAAGCGTGCTATCCTTCTTAGCGCAACTACTACCCCGCTCTTCTTGTCAATTTCACTGCCTTTGCCATGAGCGGTGGACTGACGATGCTACGAGTATACGGTCTTGCTGAAAAATGGCATTGCGTTCAGTTTCATTCTGTGAGTTCGACAGCTACTTGACTAAATATTGTATTTTCGCCTTACGCGACTTGTTTTTTCTTTTAGATTCCTGTCACTCATACTAGCAGTATTGATTGAGGTACATAAATCTGTTGATGTACAGGGATGACTTGTTTGTAATGAATCCTTGTTTCCTCCACATTGAGTTTGCATTGCAGTTGGACAGAAATGAACAGGTGTTAATTGATAAACACATTGATAATGGCTTTTGAGAAAATCAATCAATTCTGCAAAGGAATTAACTTGATGACATCAAAACTGCAGCGCCATTTGAAGAATGGTTACCATTTCTGTTTCTTTGATGGGAATCAAACAAATAAAAACATTGACTATCCAAGTTACCATGAATGGCAATAGTTGACTCCTGAAAAGTAGCAAGGATATAATTTGAGACGATAAACGCCTGATGCAATCCCTCCTCAAGGTCAGTCAACTCAAAACCTTCATCATTCGCAACATCAGTAGGCAACACAGCGGGATTCGTATGTCCAGAAATCATGTCGAAAAAATATTACATTTCAAAAGCATGTCCAACCACAGTTGTTGGCAAGTGTTCGTGTCCGAAGTAGCCTTCAGTGTGTGTATATGTATTCATGTGACAGAGAACGTGACCTCATTGTTCAATCCTCTCTCTCTCTTCTTTCTCATTCGAACGCACACACGCAAGAACGTAGCCTACGCACGCATGCACGCGCACGCACACACACACACACACACACACACACACACACACACCCCGCTGACGCACACGGCAAACCACGCACACACACACTGACTGTCGGCAAGCATCTCTTTTTGTTTTCTTTACCTTTGTTTATTGTGTTTTCGATATTTGTGTTTATTTTTTGCTTGACTTATCTGTTTTATTTTAATGTTTGCTATCCACATCGTGTGATAAATGTTTCTTCTCAGTCTCCGAGTCAGTTTAGTTTCTGCACGCCGCTTTGGTACTCCTTGTTTTTCTTTCTGGTGTTTTGTGCGCGACTGATTTGCGGATTTATTTTTATTCCTTTCATATGCAGTTGAAGTGTTGTGGGTGTTATTGTCTGTATATGCTATGTTGCGTCTGTGTATGCCTACAAGAATTTTGGGTGTAATGTGCCTGTGGTCTGCTCGCAGTCGAGCACAGAAAACATGGCGGCGCCCTGCAGGCAAATTCGTGGAAAGTCTTCCCGACCGCAGATACCAGCGTCGTCCGCGACGCTGGAATCATGTTTTGGCGATTAAACTTTCTGACTCCTGACTTCTGACATACATGTATCATTGACACTTACTCGGCGGGCGCAGTGGCGTAGTGGATAAGACATGCGCCTCTTAAACGGAAGGTCGTGAGTTCAAATCGCGGGCGCGGCCGCCTGGTGGGTTAAGGGTGGAGATTTCTCCGGTCTCCCAGGTCAACTTATGTGCGGGCCTGCTAGTGCCTTATCCCCCTTCCTGTGCACGCAACCACAAAACTATGTGCGCACGGAAAAGTTCCTGTAACACATGTCAGAGTTCGGTGTGTTATAAAAACACAAAAATACCGAGCATGATTCACCAAAAATTGGCGTATGCTGACCGAATGGCGGGGTAAAAACGGTCAAACACGAACAAATCCACTCGTGCAAAACATGAGTGAACATGCGAGTTTCAGCCCATGAAGGAAGAAGAAGAAGAACATTGACACTTACTTTGTGACTTCCAGGAAGCACTAACTGCGTGTATCAACATTGTTTGTGCGTGTATTAACATTGTTTGTGCGTGTATTAACATTGTTTGTGCGTGTATCAACATTGTTTGTGCGTGTATTAACATTGTTTGTGCGTGTATTAACATTGTTTGTGCGTGTATCAACATTGTTTGTGCGTGTATTAACATTGTTTGTGCGTGTATCAACATTGTTTGTGCGTGTATCAACATTGTTTGTGCGTGTATTAACATTGTTTGTGCGTGTATCAACATTGTTTGTGCGTGTATCAACATTGTTTGTGCGTGTATCAACATTGTTTGTGCGTGTATTAACATTGTTTGTGCGTGTATCAACATTGTTTGTGCGTGTATTAACATTGTTTGTGCGTGTATCAACATTGTTTGTGCGTGTATTAACATTGTTTGTGCGTGTATCAACATTGTTTGTGCGTGTATCAACATTGTTTGTGCGTGTATCAACACTGTTTGTGCGTGTATCAACATTGTTTGTGCGTGTATCAACATTGTTTGTGCGTGTATCAACATTGTTTGTGCGTGTATCAACATTGTTTGTGCGTGTATCAACATTGTTTGTGCGTGTATCAACATTGTTTGTGCGTGTATCAACATTGTTTGTGCGTGTATTAACATTGTTTGTGTGTGTATCAACATTGTTTGTGCGTGTATCAACATTGTTTGTGCGTGTATCAACATTGTTTGTGCGTGTATTAACATTGTGCATGTTATGAACTTTAGGACTTTTTACTTAAAGAATGTTTGAAGACCTACACTCTGTGTTGTCTTGTGTTACTGTGGTGTTACTCTGTTTGAAGAGTGACCTAGAAACTTCCTTTTTGACTCAACTGGGTTATCGGCGAGTCTTAGTAATGAGCAGCGTCTGTCTGTATGGACAGACGGACGGACGTCCGTGAACAAAAAAACTTAACGTTGAGGTTATCTCTGATGTTTCTGAAACTAGAGCTTTGAAACTTTGCATACTTCTAGGGTTTGATGATCTCCTGACATGACCTCAGAATGGTTGATTCTCGTTTTGGGGTCACAGCGGGGCCATGTTTGATTTATAAAAACTGAACGTTGAAGTTATTTCGGATATTTTTTAGGCTAGACCTTTCAAACTTAATCTCCCGACTTGACCCCAGTTATGTTGACCCCCGTAAGGTGTTGAGGTCACAGCGGGGTCGTGTTAGATTCATAAAAACTTAACCTTGACATTATCTTAGGTGTTTTTGAAACGAGTGCTGTGAAACTGTGCACACCTGAAGGTGTTTGATGATCTGCCAATATGACCCTAGCTTGGTTGACCCTCTTCAAATGTTGGGGTCACAGCGGGGTCGTGTTCATAAACACTTTAACAGGGTTCGCACAGTCCTTAAAGGTGTCTAGAAACTTTTAAAAACTGACCACCCCTTTTTAAGTTCTTATAAGTATGTAAAAATGGACCTATGCTTGTAAAAGTTTGTAAAACTGCGGTGTGACTGAAATACCTTCTTTCTGAAAGTGTGTGCTTTCAATGTGGAATGTTTAACCTGCTGTGTGAAGCAAATAATTAAAAAAGTAAAATTAAAAACAAAAATTTGGGATCAGTGAAAACGGACATGCTAGCACCCCATTCAAAGCGAAAGTAGATAATCAAGGGGCAGTACTCCGTTTGACTATGATATGCATTGATTACTTTCCATTGTCTTTGTTTAAAGTAGATTTGGTTGACAATACCAGGTGCGTGGTCTTTCAGTGATGCATGGCTTTCAGAGCCAGTATTTTCACACTGGCTCGCAAAAGACACTTCTGGCAACAAAGGAAAGAATCTTTGCAAAGCTTTCAAGAAGTCATTTCAATTGTCTTCAATTGAAAAATCTGCAGTAGCCACGCATGTTAAAGATATTGGTAAATTAGCTGGGAGTGTTATTTGTCTGTGTGCCAAGTCGTTAAAGGTTGTAACATTGCGGGACTTCTTTTTATTAAAAGAGGTTTTCAACATTTGTTTTTTAACTATTTGTTTCTGTCTTGTCACCATTGTGAAGCAGGGTTTTATACATTTATCGTGTGCCAAGCACATCTTTCTTTTTCTTCTTTTAACACAGTCCAACAACATATTCTTGGCCTACACTGGACATGTCCCCGAGTACGCAGTACTAGGGTCCAACAGACTTTAATTGTGTGTCTGTCTGTCTCGACTTAACAGCTTATTGCTGGGAAACTACTGGGCGCAGTTCGTTCAAAAGTTGATACACTAACTTGATAATAGGTCCGATTGATCGTATTAAAACTTCATAATGTTACCTGGGACCTAAATGCCAAATAAATCACAAAATCCACTCTTAACGGCGGGCGCAATTCGCGGTGGGATAGAACAGCCGTTCGGGTAATCCGCCAGCCAGCCAGCGACAGCGACACCAGGCTTATTGCGTGCGTGCGTGCTTTGCGTGCGTGTACCACTGTGCGCGAGGAGTATAGGCATTTGAGTTCACTGGCGAATGATAGAATTGGTGGCTTGGTGGAAAGCGTTTCCGACTATGGCTAAAGTGATCCGGGTTCGATTCCCGGCATGGGCTGTCTGTTTTTTTTATTTTTTTATTTTTTTTTTATAATAAATTCTTGTTTACTATTGTTTATTATGAACGTTTTAATGTTTTATTTTACTCTAATAATTTTTTTAATTGTGTAAAATAAAAAAATTTTAAATTTTTTAAATCCACGTGCACAAGACAAAAACTTTTATACTGGGGGAGCGAGCCAGTCTGAAGAGTACTCGGGTCCAGCGCCAGCGTTTTTTTTTATTATTTCAGATTTGCAGTACCTTTTACAGTGTTGCACACTTTTAGGGTTTGATGATCTCACGAAGTGACCCCAGATTAGTGGACGTCAAGCTATGATGTCATTGTTAGATTTGATCACAGCTTAGTGTCTGGTGATGCTAGTCTTTGCTAGACTACTGGTGATGACATCATGTTATGATGTCATAGTGTCAGAAATGAGGTCACTAACGTGTCTGAGTACACATCTTTTGTCTTGGCCAGCAAAAGGTTTATTTGGTCAAGAAAATAATGGTTTCTCAAAATTTAGAGGGTGTTGAGTATGAGGCTAGTGATGGAGGTGGGAAGGGGGTCGGGGTGCTTTAAGTTTGAAAATATATACATGTTAGTTTAGTGGGTAGAAGCGCTGACCAACAAGTGTTCAGATATTTGTCTAATTGTCGTTTCTAGATAGTAAAATATGTGCTGAAAACGGTCAGCTATCGCACCATCAAGAAATCGGTTCCCTAGTACCCCTTTAAGGCTCTGGAACCACCCCGGGTGGCAATATCGGGTCGCAACAAAGAGTGTTCCCCATAGCCGGAAAGAGCCTCAACCGTGAAAGATAGAAAGAAAGGTATTGAACAAAAAAGACGCACAACACCAATGTGAACCATTTGTGTTATCATACCTATATTAAAATATTGATGACCATGGAATAAATGGGTTATTTTTAGATTTCTGACAAAAAATCGCGAAAAACATGACAAATTGTCTTTTTTATAGCCTAAACTATGAAAGATTTAAAGACAAGTATTGAACACAAAAGATAGCAATGGATAATGGCAACAACATTTGCTCTCATTGTTGTACAAAATTGTTGATTGTTTTTCAATACTTTTCCGTTTTTGTGGATTTCACAAAGCATACCAATTAAACGGCAGTCCAGGTAACTCGTCGGAATTTTTGCGGCTAAGAGCCTCAACATTTGAAGATAGAAAGACTATCATTGAACAAAAACTATGGTAAACACTAATGTTAATAACTTTTGATCTCACACTGATATTGAAATATTGATGACCATGCAATTAATGGGCTATTTTCAGATTTGTGGGTACAAAATCGCCCAAAACATGACAAATTGTCTTTTTTCTAGCCTAAACTATGAAAGATTTAAAGACAAGTATTGGATATAAACGATTGAACGGGATAATAGCAACAACATTTGCACTCATTGTTGTACAAAATTGTTGATTGTTCTTGAATATTTTCCGTTTTTGTGGATTTCACAAAGCGTACCGATTAATCGGCAACCCGTGTCAATCATCCGAATTATTTCATGCTGCGCCAAAACGATTGAAAATGGATGGAATATTAGTGTTTGAAGACAAAAGGCGCACATTGTCATGTTAAGCATATCTTGTTACACCGTATACCCATCAAAATCGTGATAGCTCTTGGTTTGAATGTTACAATGTTTGATTTTGTGCAAGTTACACACATTGATACTGACAAAATGTAATGATATTCCAGGACAATATATCCAGCGCGCTCTTTGGGTCCCCAAAACACTGTACATGGTGAGTCCCATTGTGGTGCCAAAGTAGAAAATAATTATATTCACTTTAGCGATAGTCCGCAGTAGACGACATCAAATGACACAGACTGTACTGATTACAAGGGGTAAGATGGTTGAGGGAGGGGCGGGGGCAACGAAGGCGAGTCGTGAGCAAGCATTTCCTATTCTTGTTTAAAAATCGGACATGACGAAGGCGAGTCATATAAGCATTTGCTTTTCCTGTTTCGTAGAAAATCAATGGATCAACACACGGCATTCAGCGCTGTGTGTGAGAAACTCTGGCACTCGCATCATGCGTCAGAGTGCTACCCTTGGCTGATCTGACGCGCGACAGCCCTTGGTAAGGTTGGAAGGCTAAATGTGTCACACACCTTTCTTCTGCACGTTACCCATGGTCTGTTTCAAGACATCAGTGAGCAACAGGAATCTTGTTCACATCTAACCCGCTTGCTTGTCAAACTGGAACACGTTTCTGTTTCAGGAATGGGTTTTGGTGGACGCTGCAACCGATACGATTACAACTGCGCATTTGGTCTTGTCTGTGATTTCACGGAAAAGTGCAGTAAGTCTTGTGCTGACTATGCTAAACAACGTGACGTTTTCTATTAGCCTAACAGGGCCGGACTAGGTAAGTACTAAGGGGGGGGGGGGGGGGGGGTTACAGATGGGGGTGGGGGTCCAGGGGGCGAAGCCCGCTTGGTGGGGGTTGCAAGGGGGCGAATCCCCCTTGAACGTTTTTTGATGTTTCTGGAGGGAAAGGAAGCCTCTCCTTGAACGAAAAAGGTAGATTCTTTTTGGAGGGGGTGAGAGGTGCGATTTCTCCTCGGATTTCAGGATGATCCAAATGCAACCCCCCCCCCCCTCCCCCACAATAAAAAAAAGCGTTTGGGAGGTACATGCTTAAGACAGGGGGGGGTTGCGCAACCCCTGTAACCCACCCCCCCCCCCCCCTAGTCCGGCCATGCCTAACGTTACTTAGGTCGACTACAGGGTGACCCCCAAAAATGCAAGCCACACAAATGCTAATAACGTCTACATCTATAGGTCGAATAACTTCATATTAAGGAGACATTAACTTCAGCTTATTTATAACCCTCACACTAAGTGGCAATTTGGTAGATTAAATGATCTGGCTTTTGTGCAATTTGCAAAAGAGTTTCCAAATTCGGGGAACGACCCAACAGAACGAGGTTTAAAAGTGAGCGGTTGTCAATCTAACCCAATTTAAGCCCTCCAGATTGTTACCTTTGGAGTATTCGAATGACCTAGTATTCCATAACCAACATTACACTATCAGTGACTTGAATACAACAATTACAGGCAGGATCAGGGCATTTCCCATGGAGGAATGCGTTCATGTCAGTGATGAATATTTCGCGTCCATGCGTAAATTTAACTTCACAAAGAAGAGGGTCATTTTTCAGTCATTAGTGTTTGGCGAATATCTTCATAGTTGGTGTACATGAAGTTTAGTTTGTCTGCTACCATTCCAAAAAGTGTCCAGCCTGTAGGTAAAATGGTCCGACTTAAGCTTTCTCTTGAAAACGTGTTTCAAATTACACCTCCAAAATTGTCAATGACCAACATTTCCTCTCTAGGGATTGCCCTGAGCCTAGCTGTAACTGCTTTCTTCGGGTCACCAATAATTTTGGGAGTGGAGGGGGTGTTTTTGGGTACACTAAGACACTCAGATAATCGGAAAGGTAAAAGTCTTGAGGGTTTAAATCAGGTAAATATTGCTACAGCTTAATGTCAAACCTCGTTCTGTTGAGTCCATGCCCAAATGTGGAAAAAAAAATTGAAATCCCACAAAATTCAGACCATATTTTAATCTACAATATTGCCATTTTGTGGAAGGGACATGCAAAAGCTCAAAGTAATGCCCCTTAAATATGAAATTATTCAGCCACCAGATGTAAAAGTGATTAGTATTTTTGTGAGTTGCATTTTTTGGGGGTCACCTTGTACTTAACGGAATAGCATTTAACACTGTGTTAACCTGCAGACATTTGACTTGAGGAAACACTGAAGTACTTTAGTAGGTTGAATGGTAGCGGTCTGGAAAAGTTTGTTCTAGTATAACATATTTTTCCATATTTCTATCCAACCAAAATCTAGGGTATTCTGAATCGGTGTGTGTGTGTGTGTGTGTGTGTGTGTGTGTGTGTGTGTGTGTGTGTGTGTGTGTGTGTGTGTGTGTGTGTGTGTGTGTGATACGTACACGCACTGTGTGTCCAGGTTTCGGCTTGGGACGCGCGTGCAACAAAACTGAGGACTGCACCATGGGAGCATTCTGCAAAGATGGAACCTGTGAATGCCAGAACCAACTGACCCCTGGCAGCGCCATCTGTGGTACCTATCTTACTGTGGTTGTGATGTGTGGTACTACTGTGGTACCTATTTGACTGGTTGTGATGTGTGGTACTACTGTGATACCTATCTGACTGTGGTTGTGATGTGTGGTACTACTGTGATACCTATCTGACTGTGGTTGTGATGTGTGGTACTACTGTGGTACCTATCTGACTGTGGTTGTGTTGTGTGGTACTACTGTGGTACCTATCTGACTGTGGTTGTGATGTGTGGTACTACTGTGATACCTATCTGACTGTGGTTGTGATGTGTGGTACTACTGTGATACCTATCTGACTGTGGTTGTGATGTGTGGTACTACTGTGGTACCTATCTGACTGTGGTTGTGTTGTGTGGTACTACTGTGGTACCTATCTGACTGTGGTTGTGATGTGTGGTACTACTGTGATACCTATCTGACTGTGGTTGTGATGTGTGGTACTACTGTGATACCTATCTGACTGTGGTTGTGATGTGTGGTACTACTGTGGTACCTATCTGACTGGTTGTGATGTGTGGTACTACTGTGGTACCTATCTGACTGTGGTTGTGTTGTGTGGTACACTGTGATACCTCTCTGACTGTTGTTGTGATGTGTGGTACTACTGTGATACCTATCTGACTGTGGTTGTGATGTGTGGTACTACTGTGATACCTATCTGACTGTGGTTGTGATGTGTGGTACTACTGTGATACCTATCTGACTGTGGTTGTGATGTGTGGTACTACTGTGATACCTATCTGACTGTGGTATGTGGTACTACTGTGATACCTATCTGACTGGTTGTGATATGTGGTACTACTGTGATACCTATCTTACTGTGGTTGTGATGTGTGGTACTACTGTGATACTTATCTGACTGTGGTAGTGATGTGTGGTACTTATCTGACAGTGGTTGTGATGTGTGGTACTACTGTGATACCTATCTGACTGTGGTTGTGATGTGTGGTACTACTGTGGTACCTATCTGACTGGTTGTGATGTGTGGTACTACTGTGGTACCTATCTGAGTGACTGTGGTTGTGTTGTGTGGTTCACTGTGATACCTCTCTGACTGTGGTTGTGATGTGTGGTACTACTGTGATACCTATCTGACTGTGGTTGTGATGTGTGGTACTACTGTGATACCTATCTGACTGTAGTTGTGATGTGTGGTACTACTGTGATACCTATCTGACTGCGGTTGTGGTACTACTGTGATACCTATCTGACTGTGGTTGTGATGTGTGATACTACTGTGGTACCTATCTGACTGGTTGTGTTGTGTGGTACTACTGTGATACCTATCTGACTGTGGTTGTGGTGTGTGGTACTACAGTGATACCTATCTGACTGTGGTTGTGGTACTACTGTGATACCTATCTGACTGGTTGTGATGTGTGGTACTATTGTGATACCTATCTGACTGTGGTTGTGATGTGTGGCACTACTGTGATACCTAACCGGCACGGTTGGCCTAGTGGTAAGGCGTCCGCCCCGTGATCGGGAGGTCGAGGGTTCGAACCCCGGCCGGGTCATACCTAAGACTTTAAAATTGGCAATCTAGTGGCTGCTCCGCCTGGCGTCTGGCATTATGTGGTTAGTGCTAGGACTGGTTGGTCCGGTGTCAGAATAATGTGACTGGGTGAGACATGAAGCCTGTGCTGCGACTTCTGTCTTGTATGTGGCGCACGTTATATGTCAAAGCAGCACCGCCCTGATATGGCGGGGGGTCTTGACAGGGCGGGGGGTCTTGACAGGGCGGGGGGTCTTGACAGGGCGGGAGGTCTTGACAGGGCGGGGGGTCTTGACAGGGCGGGGGGTCTTGACAGGGTGGGGGGTCTTGACAGGGTGGGGGGTCTTGACAGGGCGGGAGGTCTTGACAGGGTGGGGGGTCTTGACAGGGTGGGGGGTCTTGACAGGGCGGGGGGTCTTGACAGGGCGGGGGGTCTAATCAGAGGATGGGGGTCAGAAAAGGGGGAGAGGGTTCTATTGAGTAGGGGTGTTGGGGGAGGGGGGGATAAGAAGGGAGGGAGTCTTTAATCGGGTCCTAACGTGGAGGGAGTGCGTCTTATTTTGGAGAAGGGGGGGAGTGGTCTTAGAGGGGGGCTGCCACTGTGGTGGGACATGACGAAGGAGAGTCGTATAAGCATTTTCTTTTCTTGTTGACCGTTACATTTACTGTTGTCTGTTGCACGTTAGAACCGAAACAGGGCCAGGTGTTTTCCGAATGCAGCGAAGTGTTAGCGTGCACTGTGGCCAACTCAGCCTGCGTGAAAGACGTGTGTCAGTGTAATGACGGCTTCACTGTTACTCAAACCTTCACCTGCAGTGAGTGATCATTATGACTTCGATGACGATAATGATGATGATAATGATAATGATGATGACCACGACGATGATGTTTTGGGTTTTCAGCATATTTTAGTACTTTGAAAATCCTAGTGTAGCTGCATGATGTTTATTTTGTTAATGCCATCCTCTTTTTTGCAATAAAGTGATGATTTTGAAATGATTGAATGCTAAAAATATGGAAACTTCGTGAAAAATTGATGTTTTCAAGTTAGAGCACAAGTCACTTTTCGTTGAATTTGTCGGACTTATTGCATGCGAACGTACTCAGCCGGAATTCCTGTTTTTTGACAATGTCACAGTTAAAAAAATAAAGTCTGTTGATCCGCTTAATGGCCAAAACACTTAGCCTGGCAAAGGGTACTGTCGGCAGCATAATTATGTTTCATATTTGGAAGAATGACCTTCAACCTTTGAAAATCTTTTCCTGATTGGTCATTACGAACATCTTCAGACCTAGAATTCGTTATACGCAGGTATAAGCACAATTTCTTGTTACAAACGTGAGAACGTTATTTCGATCAATACAACGTCTCGAACAGCGATATTTCCTCTCAACTCTACCTCTACAAAGTAATCTCTGCTGGAACCCCATCATGCAAGAGGCAGAGGGAGGTACGACTTGCGGCAGATCGAGCAGCGAAGAAGAATAAGCCAGTAGTTGCTGTGAATGTCAAGTCTGCGATGCTCTTAATATATTTTTTTTTTTTTTTTAATTTATCTTCCTTTACCTCAGTTGCATGCAGGCTGCTTCCACCGGTACTTTTTTGTCCTTGGCGTATTTTTGTAATAAGGGCAGGAACATCCGTCGTCTTTGGTCGTTTTTTAATGTAATCAACAGGAAAATTGTGTCATCATGTGAACACCCTCCTTTACATTAGATGTTCGTACAATTACAATACTTGCTATCTTTACATTTTAATCTAAATTCTATATGTTTATCCATCATGCTTAATTCCTTAACCGCAATCATAATCAAAAATGTATCTAATGTCTAATGAAGTTCCATACTTATAAATCCCCCTACACATTTTGCAATAATGATAGAACATTAAAGGCACAGTACGCCTCCCGTAAACCATCACAGATACTGTCAGGCTTTTACACACAGTACAAACACCCTTTCATTTACACACTCACCGCTTTTGAACATCCTAGGTGCCCTACGTAAAGAGCGAGCAATTTTCAAAGAATTAATTTTGCGGATTGTCCAATAACAAAATCGAACGGTGCGTTTTGACGCTAGACCTAACTTTTAAAATCTAAATAATAAATTGACAGCTTGTTACACAAACATTCTTAAATCATAAAAGAATTATTTTTTCATCAAGACAAGATCAGTACAATTCGAAGTTTTGAAAGTTGGAAAAAAGAAAAGCCCGGAAGCAGGGTCACGCAAGGTCCTGGTTCTCGTAGCAGACGACGGTAATGCCTATCGCCAGTTCCTCTCAACAGTCAAAAGCCATCGCTAGAGTTCGTGTGAATCACAGCCGTTTGGTGCGTTTAGATTGAGAGGTACATAATAACGTGATATTGCAGATAAGCTTACAGCGAGTCGCATTGAAAATCACAAACTGACGACTGCATTGTGAAAAAAAGGAAACTGGATCACACGGGTTCACGATGGCTCAGGGGTAAGATAAACCACGCAAAAATAAATTCTTTGAAAATTGCTCGCTCTTTATGTAGGGCACCTAGGATGTTCTCAGGTGGTGAGTGTTTAAATGAAAGGGTGTTTGTACTGTGTGTAAAAGCCTGACAGTATCTGTGATGGTTTACGGGAGGCTTACTGTGCCTTTAACATACTCAACCACTGCATGTAAATATTCAGAACTATTATACCAAACAAACAATCCTATACATTTATATTTATATTTACGTTATACTCTACAAAAACCTTATCTTCAATATATTTACAAATACTTTGAATTATTTTACAGGAATAAAAAAAATGTTCCATATAATCTATTTCACCAACACAAGATGTACTATCCACACTAGGCGAAATACCCATTATTTTTATATAAAAAAATATTTGTGGGGTATGAATTATGAAGAATTTTCCAGTGCAACAATCTTAATCGCGTTTCTTTTATGAAATTAGTTATCAAAATCCAATTGTTATCTGATTTTGAACCAACTTTCAACACGCTTTCGAACTTTTTTGTCAGAGTAAAGTTTGTTAAAATGCAAAGCTCGCCAATGGTGAGCACACACGCAGACCAACACATGGTCAACTTCTCGCCGACTTGGCCTCGGCAATTCATGAGACTTAAAGATGACAAAAATTGGACATGCAGTTGGTTTAAGTCGATCATGTAAACAGCACTAACAATAACCAACAATTTGAGAAATGTATTCATCAACAATCAATCATCAGTAATCCGTTGCATCTTATCCAACAATCAATCATTGTATGTTTCAGAGTCAATAACCGGCAGCTCCAAAAGTGCAGGTTCAAGTAAGTATACATTAGATCGTAGATTGTAATATTGTTTGCATTCGATTGATTGGTGGATCGCAGAACAAGGGGAGACACCACAGTGAAAAAAGTGATTGTTTTTGTTCCCTGCTCATTTTCGTTTTCTTTCTGATTCTTCACTTTGAACCTCTTCTGGTTACTCTGCTGTATTTTATTCTATACTAGCATTTAGGGCCCGGCTTCTCCCGGGGTGGCCTCAAAGGCATTGAAAGGCAAGTGCTGGCCACTGAGAGTGTCAATATATTAAATTCCTACTTGCATGATTTTTATGGAATGAGTTACCTCCCTTTCTTACAAAAATTCCAGATAATTGACCAGCAGGTTCAACTGATCATGCTACACCATAAGAGTTACCTCCTGTCCATGGATAACAAAGCAAGAGTTACCTCCCTTAGCTTCTAGACATTTCTGGAACTGTCCGGTTGATTTGTCCTTCTTCATTTTTTCTCCTCACAGGAGCCATACAGAGTCTCTAATATGCCTGACATAGTGTGCTTGCTACAGGTGAACACTATATATATAGGCTGTATTCAATAAAGGGGAGGTCCATAATCTGAGAAAGGAAATACTGAATCAAGAAACTAAAACCCAGGTGCACATCTGCGGCCCCTAGGGAGTGTGCATGCACAATATCTTGTTCCTGCCCCCTCCCTTCTCGGAGCTTTGGCGATCACAGACAGACAGACACACACACACACACACACACACACACACACACACACACACACACACACACACACACACACACACAGACAGACACTCTCTTTTATTTATATGTATAGATCAGAGTTAATCATAAAGGTCTAAATGAACAATGTATGTGTATGCAATTAGGTATTGAAAAGACACAAACCAGCTCCCAAAACATGCGTATGTTTGAGAGATTACTGTGAGTTAAAAAAAATATCGTCAACGGTGTTCACGTTTGTATGACTAGAAGGAGTTGTCTTTTCTTTGAGAAGAATAGTTGTTGACGCGGGCAACGGACAATTTCGTTTACTGATTTCCCGCCAATTGTAACAGCAACTTGGAGACATTCCAATGAGCCGAAGAGAACCGATGAAGATTCCGGAAGATTCTGAATGAAGAGTTTTCCCTGTTGACCAATCGAATCGCGGATATTAAACTTCGTTTCTGCTCGATCTAGTTTCGGTTCTATTTGGCCTTCCCAGATTGCAGTATTCTTTATCTCCGCCAAAACTGACCAAAGCCGATGTGAAATAACTACGGCTGCGTTTTTACTTTGATATCTTTCTGGGAACTTCAGTTTGTCACAAATTCGGATCAAGTGCAGGATCAACAGAAGGTTGACAGAAAAGTACGATTCGAAAGCGTCGTCTGCTAGTGCTATAAACGAAAAGGAACATCGAGTTTTAGTGAATTCTTCTTCATCTAGAAGAAAAATTGACTATACCGCTTCCCTTGCAACGGATAGGGTGGAGCAATAAATCACCACCAGTGGTGTACGTGTGAGGAACGTTGTCCTGGGCGTTATGCACGAGCACCTTATTTTAGAGTTGCGTGCGACAATAAGGACAACAGGAAATTCGGCAGCTGTGGCAACGAGAAAACAGCCCCCATTGTCAGATAGCTTCAGTCAGACATAGTGTAAGTGAACTTGGTCAACGCTGCTTGTGAAATACTGACATCCCATCTGGATGCTTCTAACAGATGTCAGTGAACATCTACAGCAGGAATGTCATCTTGCTCCACTAATATTTTGGCCGCTATATTCAATACAAAATGGCGGAAATGGGGATGTTTACATATTTCCGCTAATAGTTGGGTGTTTGTGGACACACTTTACGCCTGTTCCTGTGTTAATGAGTGTGACAAAGGCGTTGAAAAAGGTTTTATCTTTGTAGGATAAACGGAAAAGGCAATATTTTACATTTTGTACTACATATTGTGTTTTTTTTTGCTGTATTGTGAACCCTTTCCTAGCAGTTTGTTTTCAGACTCCTGTTGTGCTGAAATGAAGCAACCATCTACAAGTCGTGGGACTGCTTCTGGGATTGTCATTAAACTCTGCATACTTATTTTGGCAGGATTTGCGGAAAGCAAATTCACATTGCAACGATACTGACAGCATTATAGAGAGACACAAGCATAATGACCAAACATATCTCAAATGAATAGGGAAAATCAGGGAAAAAAACAATGTTCTAAATCACTAAAGTCAAATCACCTGGCATAACTTGGGCTATTCATCCTTCACAAGTAAAAACAACTCTTGCAAGACTGCGTAAACGTCAACAAACTCCTGTTGAGGAAATACCAGCAGATCAGGGAACACATATTTCACCCGAGAGTGAGGCTGGGCCTGTTAGTAATTCTCTGAAGTTTACGTGTGTTCCATCCAAGCAATTTGGAACCACTGCAGCAATACCATTGTAAGCGAGTGTGGTACAAGCGCAGGCCCCTACAGAAGCAGCAGAGTAACGGGAAAAGTCACCAACTTTCTTGGAGACAAAGTGACATTTGTACAGCTTCTTGATGTCAAGAAACCACTAATGATTGTACCAGCAACTCGTACTGACTCAACATTGACGATGCTTCATGGTGCAGGAGATTGAGCCTCATATGACACTATTCTGCGACTGGATACTGCCATTGCAAATGACATCTTCAACTGGTATCAGGATCATGGGGAAGAAGTGATTCCCAGGAATGTCTCCTAAGGAACACAAAAGGGATACATTCCATTTGCCAAAGACAACATGGACATTAATGAAGACACTCTAAGTGGCATGGCTACTTTCTGCGCAAGTTTCCCTGTGAATGCCAGATCAATTTGGACATTCCGCCTGCATCTTCGAGTTTTCGTTATGCCACCAAGCTTCACTGTCGTAAAAGAAGCCAGCAGGAAGAATAAACAAAAACACAGAACGACATTTTCCTAGAAACGTTGAAACACCGCGGTATGATGACAAGGTACCCTTGTGTGCAGTTGCTGACTTGGCCTGGACATCTTCTCTACAACAGCAGCAAGATGGAGAACAAGTTCGAGGGGGAGTAGATTCAAGAAAAAAGTCTCAAAGTCTGATCTTCTCAAGACAGAACTAGGCCCATGTCTGATCATAAATGTTCCATCCCATGACTTTGACACTATTTGGACAGTAATCAAGACGTGTCGAGCAATGACATAACAACGAGGTGAACAGTTCACAGTGACGACTTTCGTTGAGCATCTCTTCTGCAAGACCAACATGTCTTTATAACTGTTACTTTACCGAATTGTGTAAGATTCCTCTTTGACCACACATTTAAACACCTCCGAATTTCTTGGAGCTTGTTTTCATAATTAATGTTCACTATTTCCTCCAAGTTCACAGAAAAAGGTATGCCGAGCACTCTGAATACAGTTGGGTTCCACGTCAAATTTGATTCTGGCATAAAGTTGACATTTGATTTTTTATAGGACCCTATCCACACAACAGAAGATTTATCATAATTTATCGCAAGTCCAGATAATAATGCAAAATGTGTTAACACTTTAATGCAGGCACAGTAAGATTCTTTGGTACCATTTTGAAAGAAGGTTGTGTCATCCGCAAACTGAGATAGGAGAATCTCTCTATCAACCTTGATTCCATGTATATTTCCATTCTGACGAATCATAATAGACAAAATCTCTGCACACAGAAGGTACAAGTATGGCGACAGGGGATCCCTCTGCCTGGTACCACGCTCTACACTGAACCACTTGGAGTACTGACCATTCACATTCACGCAAGACATAATATCACACACAAAAATGTAAATCAATCGTCTTATGTCATCCCCAAAATTTATTTTTGGGGGGCGATTTTTCAGGAGATATGATGTGCGTCCCTGTGTTTAAAACAAACATGATGTGCGTGTCCCTGTGTTTAAAACAAACATGATGTGCGTGTCCCTGTGTTTAAAACAAACATGATGTGCGTGTCCCTGTGTTTAAAACAAACATGATGTGCGTGTCCCTGTGTTTAAAACAAACATGATGTACGTGTCGCTGTGTTTAAAACAAACATGATGTACGTGTCCCTGTGTTTAAAACAAACATGATGTGCGTGTCCCTGTGTTTAAAACAAACATGATGTACGTGTCCCTGTGTTTAAAACAAACATGATGTGCGTGTCCCTGTAATGAAAAAAAAGACATGATCTGCCTGTCCCTGTGTTTGTTGCAGACATGATTTGCGTGTCCCTGTGTTTGTAACAGACATGATTTGCGTGTCCCTGTGTTCGAAACAGACATGATATGCGTGTCCCTGTGTTTAAAACTGACACGATGTGCGTAACCCTATGTTTCAGCTTCCCTCGCGGTTGTTAGTGGCCTGGGGTTAGCAGCTTGTATCATAGCTCTAGCTATCGGCTTCGTGGGCTTCAAGCGCCACCAAAACAAAACTTCAGGTTTCTCGTTTTATCCACATGCACGCTTCCATTGGTCACTTGTGGGCACTCGTCGCGGTTGCTTCACACACACACACGTACAAACAAACAAATGCGCGCACACACACGCACGCACACACACACAAACATACACATTCACACACACTCTAACACACACACACACACACACACACACGCACACACACACACACACACAACTACACGCACACACACAGAAACAAAGTCACGCACGCAAACACACACATACAAATTCACACTCACATATACACAGAGCCTGCAGACACTTAACACTATTGCCATTTTACCAATTAGACCTACCTGGACTGATAGTAGGTGACTTGCTTATTTTTATATCGTTCAAACCTCGACCTTTTTAAATTATCTATGTATGTGTTTGTGTGGAAAGAACAGCTTTCCCCAGAAAACTGAGGGCCTCAAAGGGGGGGTATCATCACGATCACGGGAAGGGAAATTTTAGCTTTCACGATCACAGTTACCTTGATTTTTGTTTTCACGATCACAAACACCTTGACGAATAGAGGATCATAAAGTGATACAGCTGTGAAAAATGTACGTTGAAAATAAAATGCTTTGCAATAATGCCCATCACGATCACGAAAACAAATGACGATCACGATCACGAGATTTGATTTTTTTGTCATCACGGATCACGGGCAAAGTCCCATCACGATCACAGAAATGGAAATTTCGGCAATCACGGTCACAGAAAGGTCAAAAAACGCCAATCACGATCACGATTTTAAACCCTTTGGGGCCCTCAAAACTAATGCACAGATATTCATGAAACTTGAGATGAAGATCGTATTCCCATTCGGTGTTTTTGTCTCTACATTTTTAGATAAATATATTTGATGACGTCATACCAGTCTGTTCAAAGCAGTAAGGGCCGCACTGTGACGACCGTATTTTTGAGCAACCTGAACAATCGGGAGGTTTTAGAAATGAGCGGTGTTAGGCCGTTGACATTTCTCATCTGATTTTCAAGCTAAAGCTTCCAAATTTTAAACACTGGTAGGTTTGGATGATCCTGGGAAAAAACCTCAGTTTGGTTTGTTTTTGTCAAATTTCAAGTTCACAGCATGTAAGAGTTTGTTGCAGAAGATTTATCACAATTGAACATATCCACTGAGCTATCAAGAAAACAAATCAGACCTCATCAAGTTAGGATGCCAATGTTTGTTTCATTTGAGATCACAAGCTAGTGTATAGGGTACTTAATTTAAAGGCTCATTCCGCCTCACAGGAGGTTTACATCACGATGACATCTTTTCACTAAAACAACAATACTAACCTGATTGACCACATTAGCAATGGCATTTAACAACATTAATGTTTGTATTTTACCCCATTTTTCAGCGGCGACAGACCTTCGGAGAAAAGGGTGAGCATACGGTGTAATCATTCGTTGGTTGGTCGACTGGGTGGCAGGTTGCCGACTTGCTTAGTTGATTGGTTGGTTGTTTGGGTCACCTAACCCAAGAGGTTCTGGGTCCTTTTCGAGGACAGTTGTGGGTACTTTTTCTTGGTTGGTTGGTTATTATGTTTGAACGGCCCGTCAGTCAATATCGTTATCCTGGACCCAGTTTGTGACTACGTCTGCAGTTTATAACTGGTATCTGTCAGTAATGGCACAAAGAAGACGCTCTTTGGCTGTCCCTTACTTCGTAAATAGTCTATATTAGATGGATGATATTTCTAGGAGACTCGATTAGTCAGGTGGGAGACTCGAGTTGACCAGAAGGGAGACCCACGGGCACCAGGGGACAGTATCCAGGGGAGACTAAGGCAGATCGGAGCTGAATTGTGTTCTTTGTTTCGTTGACAAGCCAAGTGATTGGTATTCTCGGTATACTGTTCTGCTTTGAGGAAGGTTTCCGTGTCCTTGCAGAGCCGCTAGGATGCAAAACATCCAAAACCTTGCCTGTGAGGTGGACGAGTCGTTGGCCATCAAGCATGGGGGTACAGGTCAGTCACGCCGTCAGTCACACCGTTAGTCACTCACACTGTCAGTCACTCACACCGTCATTCACACTATCAGTCAGTCACACCGTCAGTCAGTCACACCGTCAGTCAGTCTCACCGTCAATCACTCACGCCGTCAGTCACACCGTTAGTCAGTCACTCACACCGTCAGTCACTCACACCGTCAGTATCTCACACCGTCAGTCAGTCTCACCGTCAGTCACTCACACCGTCAGTCACTCACACCGTCAGTCAATCACACCGTTAGTCAGTCACACCATCAGTCAGTCACACCGTCAGTCAGTCACACCGTTAGTCATACTTTTAGCCACACTTTTATTCACACTGTCAGTTATACTGTTTGTCACACTGTCAGTCAGTCACACAGTCAAGTCATTCTTTCAGTCACACCATCAGTCAGTCACACCATCAGTCAGTCACACCGTCAGTCAGACACTGTCAGTCACACCATCAGTCAGTCACACCGTCAGTCAGACACACCGTCAGTCAGACACTGTCAGTCACACCATCAGTCAGTCACACCATCAGTCAGTCACACCGTCAGTCAGTCACACCATCAGTCAGTCACACCATCAGTCAGTCACACCGTCAGTCAGTCACACCATCAGTCAGTCACACCATCAGTCAGTCACACCATCAGTCAGTCACACCGTCAGTCAGTCACACCGTCAGTCAGTCACACCATCAGTCAGTCACACCATCAGTCAGTCACACCATCAGTCAGTCACACCATCAGTCAGTCACACCGTCAGTCAGTCACACCGTCAGTCAGTCACACCATCAGTCAGTCACACCATCAGTCAGTCACACCGTCAGTCAGTCACACCGTCAGTCACACCATCAGTCAGTCACACCATCAGTCAGTCACACCATCAGTCAGTCACACCATCAGTCAGTCACACCATCAGTCAGTCACACCATCAGTCAGTCACACCGTCAGTCAGTCACACTGTCAGTCACACTGTCAGTCACATTCAGACTGAAGTCGTATCGTCGTGTCCAATGACTGATTTGCTGTGTGTGTGACAGGGGCCGCGCCGTCAGACATGGACCCCGCCAACACTGCGGGAGTACAAGGCTCCGTCGTGTCTGAGGGAATCCCAATTCTGGGTGACAACCCCAACACCGCCCCTCCACAGTCTGAAGGAATCCCAAGTCTGGCCCCAGACATCCAAAACACCACCCCTCTCGAGTCTGAGGGAATCCCAAATATGACCCCAGACATCCAAAACACTGCCCTTCCAGAGTCTGAGGGAATCCCAAGTATGACCCCAGACATCCAAAACACTGCCCTTCCAGAGTCTGAGAGAATCCCAAGTCTGGCCCCAGACAGCCAAAACAACGCCCCTAAAGAGTCTGCGGGAATGTTTAAAGCGATGTTTGGGTGAGCCCGAAGTCCAGCCCTTACACAGCCACAGCACCACCCCTACACAGCCACACCACCGCCCCTACACAGCCACACCACCGCCCCTACACAGCCACACCACCGCCCCTACACAGCCTCACCACCGCCCCTACACAGCCACACCACCGCCCGCTACACAGCCACACCACCGCCCCTACACAGCCACACCACCGCCCCTACACAGCCACAACACCGCCCCTACACAGCCACACCACCACCACCACACAGCCACAACACCGCCCCTACACAGCCACAACACCGCCCCTACACAGCCACACCACCGCCCCTACACAGCCACACCACCGCCCCTACACAGCCACACCACCGCCCCTACACAGCCACACCACCGCCCCTACACAGCCACGCCACCGCCCCTACACAGCCACACCACCGCCCCTACACAGCCACACCACCGCCCCTACACAGCCACACCACCGCCCCTACACAGCCACACCACCGCCCCTACACAGCCACAACACCGCCCCTACACAGCCACACCACCACCACCACACAGCCACAACACCGCCCCTACACAGCCACAACACCGCCCCTACACAGCCACACCACCGCCCCTACACAGCCACACCACCGCCCCTACACAGCCACACCACCGCCCCTACACAGCCACACCACCGCCCCTACACAGCCACAACACCGCCCCTACACAGCCACACCACCACCCCTACACAGCCACAACACCGCCCCTACACAGCCACACCACCGCCCCCACACAGCCACACTACCGCCCCTACACAGCCACAACACCGCCCCTACACAGCCACAACACCGCCCCTACACAGCCCCAACACCGCCCCTACACAGCCACAACACCGCCCCTACACAGCCCCAACACCGCGCCTACGCAGCCACAACACCGCCCCTACACAGCCACTACACCGCCCCTACACAGCCACAACACCGCCCCTACGCAGCCACAACACCGCCCCTACACAGCCACAACACCGCCCCTACACAGCCGCTACACCGCCCCTACACAGCCACAACACCGCCCCTACGCAGCCACAACACCGCCCCTACACAGCCACAACACCGCCCCTACACAGCCACAACACCGCCCCTACACAGCCACAACACCACCACTACACAGCCACAACACCGCCCCTACACAGCCACTACACAGCCACAACACCGCCTCTACACAGCCACACCACCGCCCCTACACAGCCACAACACCGCCCCTACACAGCCACAACACCGCCCCTACACAGCCACTACACAGCCACAACACCGCCCCTACACAGCCACTACACCGCCCCTACACAGCCACAACACCGCCCCTACGCAGCCACAACACCGCCCCTACACAGCCACTACACCGCCCCTACACAGCCACAACACCGCCCCTACACAGCCACTACACCGCCCCTACACAGCCACAACACCGCCCCTACGCAGCCACAACACCGCCCCTACACAGCCACAACACCGCCCCTACACAGCCACAACACCGCCCATACACAGCCACAACACCGCCCCTATACAGCCACAACACCGCCCCTACACAGCCACAACACCGCCCCTACACAGTCAGCCACAACACCGCCCCTACACAGCCACACCACCGCCCCTACACAGCCACAACACCGCCCCTACACAGCCACAACACCGCCCCTACACAGCCACAACACCGCCCCTACACAGCCACAACACCGCCCCTACACAGCCACAACACCGCCCCTACACAGCCACACCACAGCCCCTACGCAGCCACAACACCGCCCCTACACAGCCACAACACCGCCCCTACGCAGCCACAACACCGCCCCTACACAGCCACACCACAGCCCCTACACAGCCACAACACCGCCCCTACACAGCCCCAACACCGCCCCTACACAGCCACAACACCGCCCCTACACAGCCACAACACCGCCCCTACACACCCACAACACCGCCCCTACACAGCCACAACACCGCCCCTACACAGCCACAACACCGCCCCTACACAGCCACAACACCGCCCCTACACAGCCACAACACCGCCCCTACACAGCCACACCACCGCCCCTACACAGCCACAACACCGCCCCTACACAGCCACAACACCGCCCCTACACAGCCACAACACCGCCCCTACACAGCCACAACACCGCCCCTACACAGCCACAACACCGCCCCTACACAGCCACAACACCGCCCCTACACAGCCACAACACCGCCCCTACACAGCCACAACACCGCCCCTACACAGCCACACCACCGCCCCTACACAGCCACAACACAGCCCCTACACAGCCACAACACCGCCCCTACACAGCCCCAACACCGCCCCTACACAGCCACAACACCGCCCCTACACAGCCCCAACACCGCCCCTACACAGCCACAACACCGCCCCTACACACCCACAACACCGCCCCTACACAGCCACAACACCGCCCCTACACAGCCACAACACCGCCCCTACACAGCCACAACACCGCCCCTACACAGCCACACCACCGCCCCTACACAGCCACACCACCGCCCCTACACAGCCACAACACCGCCCCTACACAGCCACAACACCGCCCCTACACAGCCACAACACCGCCCCTACACAGCCACAACACCGCCCCTACACAGCCACAACACCGCCCCTACACAGCCACAACACCGCCCCTACACAGCCACAACACCGCCCCTACACAGCCACACCACCGCCCCTACACAGCCACAACACCGCCCCTACACAGCCACAACACCGCCCCTACACAGCCACAACACCGCCCCTACACAGCCACAACACCGCCCCTACACAGCCACAACACCGCCCCTACACAGCCACAACACCGCCCCTACACAGCCACAACACCGCCCATACACAGCCACAACACCGCCCCTACACAGCAAGAACACAGCCACAACACCGCCCCCATACAGCCACAACACCGCCCCTACACAGCCACAACACCGCCCCTACACAGTCAGCCACAACACCGCCCCTACACAGCCACAACACCGCCCCTACACAGCCACACCACCGCCCCTACACACCCACAACAAATCAAAAGAGGCCTTTGGGCAAAATTTCCCTCATAAAACTTCTTTGAAATTGTGTTTAATACTGTACCTTAACTCAACAGTAAAAACAATTAACATGTACAGCTTGAAAGTGTATTAACTATGCCAGTGAATAATCGCATGCGAAACCAGTTTAAACTGTTGCACAAGAAATTTGGTTGATTAAAATCATCAAAGGCCGAAGCTGTGTTTTAATTTTTTGAGTCACTTGAGAAAAAGTGACTCTATGTAATCGGTCAGTGTTAGTCTGTCCGGCCGGCCGTCCGGCCGGCCGTCCGGCCGGCCGTCCGTAGACACCACCTTAACGTTGGACTTTTCTCGGAAACTATCAAAGCGATCGGGCTCATATTTTGTTTAGTCGTGACCTCCAATGACCTCTACACTTTAACGATGGTTTCGTTGACCTTTGACCTTTTTCAAGGTCACAGGTCAGCGTCAAAGGAAAAATTAGACATTTTATATCTTTGACAAAGTATCTCGGAAACTATCAAAGCGATCGGGCTCATATTTTGTTTAGTCGTGACCTCCAATGACCTCTACACTTTAACGATGGTTTCGTTGACCTTTGACCTTTTTCAAGGTCACAGGTCAGCGTCAAAGGAAAAATTAGACATTTTATATCTTTGACAAAGTTCATCGGATGTGATTGAAACTTTGTAGGATTATTCTTTACATCAAAGTATTTACATCTGTAGCCTTTTACGAACGTTATCAGAAAAACAAGGGAGATAACTAGCCTTTTCTGTTCGGCAACACACAACTTAACGTTGGGCTTTTCTCGGAAACTATAAAAGTGACCGGGCTCAAATTTTATGTGAACGTGACTCATTGTGTTGTGAATAGCAATTTCTTCCTGTCCATCTGATGCCTCATATAATATTCAGAACTGCGAAAGTGACTCGATCGAGCGTTTGCTCTTCTTGTTTTAAAAGGGGGTGCGGAAACATGTTTTGTTTGGGTTACATGTGTTTTATTTATTTATTTGGTGTTTAACGTCGTTTTCAACCACGAAGGTTATATCGCGACGGGTTACATGTGTTGCAAAGTATTTGAAATGACAGTATTACTGTATTGTATATACAGTGGTGCCTGTGTGTGTGTGTGTGTGTGTGTGTGTGTGTGTGTGTGTGTGTGTGTGTGTGTGTGTTTATGCTTCCTTGTAAAATAACGTTCAGTTCAGTTCAGCTCGCTAAATTAGAATTCCTCGCGGCGAGAATTGCCTAAGAAACGCTACTTCCTCGCCACACTCGCCAAATCTAGCGTCTAAGAAACGGAGGACTGGCTAAACAAGAGCAGCACAAAACATTGAAAGGACGAAGGCCCATCGACTGCCTGCACTGTGATTTAGGTCAGCACGTGTTTTGCGTGGAATTGTGTAACATAGCAGTACGTAGGCAGTCTCTAGTTATACGGTTTAAAGGAAAACGACATCATATGATAGACGGGGACACTTGAATATAATAGGAAATACAAAGTTTGGACCCTAACTAAGACCGAGCTGGCCGTAATAACGCAGAGTTTATTGTTTTCGTTTATATCTTTAATATCTGGCAACTCCCGTAAACTGTTCACCAGAGTGAAGTCCGCACAGTGTAAGAGTAGCATAAGAGAGAAGACTTAAAGGCACAGTAAGCCTCCAGTAAACCATCACAGATACTGTCAGGCTTTTACACACAGTACAAACACCCTTTTATTTAAACACTCACCGCTTGAGAACATCCTAGGTGCCCTCCGTAAAGAGCGAGCAATTTTCAAAGAATTTATTTTTGCGTGGTTTATCTTACCCCTGAGCCATCGTGAACCCGTGTGATCCAGTTTCCCTTTTTCACAATGTAGTCGTCAGTTTGTGATTTCCAATGCGACTCGATGTGAGCTTATCTGCAATAGCACGTTATCATGTACCTCTCACTATGCACGAAACAAACGGCTGTGGTTCACAAGAACTCTAGCGATGGCTTTTGACTGTTGAGAGGAACTGGCGATATGCATAAACCGTCGTATGCTACGAGAACCACTACCTTACGTGACCCTGCTTCCGGGCTTTTCTTTTTTCCAACTTTCACAACTTCGAATTGTACTGATCTTGTCTTGATGAAAAAAGAATTCTTTTATTATTTAAGAATGTTTGTGTAACAAGCTGTCAATTTATTATTTAGATTTTAAAAGGCATATTAGGTCTAGCGCCAAAACGCACCAGGGTCCAAAAAGTGTCAGAGACAAACCTCGCTCTCCGCTCTTGTTAAGACATTCAGTCATTACTTGTTTCTCCAATTTTTGATAGGGCTATTTGATGACGTCATATTTGACCGTTTGCAAACATTGAGGCGGGACTTTCACGGCTACAGTTTTTCATCAATTTGTTTCGTTACATGATCTTTGACTAAGTGCGGACTATGGGACCTAAAAAAATGTATTAATGAAATGTCCACTCGAATTTGGAAATTGTGTCGATTTCTTAAAAGTCGATATTTGAATCACAAAGGTGACATCATTGCATTCTATATACAATGGAGAAAACCGTTAAATAGCTACTCTCTTTATTGTTGGAAGACGACACATAAAATTAGCATTTCTCTGCTTCTTATAATTTGCTGATTCCAAAAATATATAGTTTCATGGTGTTTGGCGTTGAACATATGCTTAAAACGAAGGATTTCCTTGAAAGGAAATTATGCTTCAAGCCTGCATTGACTTGACACTCTGTTCGGCCGATCGATGTTATATCGATTCTGGCACACACAAATGACGTCATATTGAAAGGCAAGAGATTATGACATCATATACCTATCGACGCTCTTCCCCCAGACATTCAAGATTTTGTCTCAAGATTATTATTTCTTCTCAAATTCTCTCTCTCTCTCTCTCTCTCTCTCTCTCTCTCTCTCTCTCTCTCTCTCTCTCTCTCTCTCTCTCTCTCTCTCTCTCTCTCTCTCTCTCTCCAATTGATGAGACTGAACATGCCTCTGCCTAGGATTGACCTATTCAAATCTAGTTTAGTCTATTCAGGTAGCAGTCTGTGGAACACTCTTCCGACAATCCTACGGCAAACTAGCAGCACAAACGTTTTTAAGACCAGATATACGTCTTATCTCATGAAGTCTAAATAAACATTTGTTGTCGCTAGAATGGTTGTTAAAACCAACAACCGGTGCTTTTTAACCTTTGCCGTGCTTCCTGAGTTCACCTGTACCCAGAGACACACTAAAATCATTGTAACTCTGGAACCATTAAAGGTATCGTTTTGAAATTTTAAGTATCTCTCACACACCTAATTTGCTCTCTGTCTGCAAATTTTTAGTGTGTACATGACAAAACATTAAAATTAATTGATTATGATAATTTACATACACACTACCGATGGCGCGGGTTCACACAAACCCATACTTTTAAAGAGTAGTAGTGATTGTAACTATCCCTCTGCCGACGGCGTGGGTTCTGCTACACCCATAATTACCAAAGCGGCGGAACAGTGTCTGTCAGCCTGTTTGTCTCCAAGAGACTGTCTGTCTCTGTCTGTCTGTCCGTATCTCTCTGTCTGTATGTCTGTTGTCAGTTCCTCTGTCTGTCTGTCTGTCTATCCGTCTATCCGTCTATCTGACTGTCTGTCTATCTGACTGTCTCTCTCTCTCTCTTTCTCTGTCTCTTTCTCTGTCTCTCTCTCTCTGTCTCTCTCTCTCTGTCTCTCTCTCTTAGTCTCTCTCTCTGTCTCTCTCTCTTAGTCTCTCTCTCTCTCTTTCTTAGTCTCTCTCTCTCTCTTTCTTAGTCTCTCTCTCTCTTTCTTAGTCTCTCTCTCTCTCTTTCTTAGTCTCTCTCTCTCTTTCTTAGTCTCTCTCTCTCTTTCTTAGTCTCTCTCTCTCTCTTTCTTAGTCTCTCTCTCTCTCTTTCTTAGTCTCTTTCTCTCTTTCTTAGTCTCTCTCTCTCTCCTCTCTCTCTCTTAGTCTCTCTCTCTCTCTCTTTCTTAGTCTCTCTCTCTCTCTCTTAGTCTCTCTCTCTTTCTTAGTCTCTCTCTCTCTAGCTCTTTCTTAGTCTCTCTCTCTCTCTTTCTTAGTCTCTCTCTCTCTCTCTTTCTTAGTCTCTCTCTCTCTTTCTTAGTCTCTCTCTCTCTTTCTTAATCTCTCTCTCTCTCTCTTTCTTAGTCTCTCTCTCTCTCTTTCTTAGTCTCTCTCTCTCTTTCTTAGTCTCTCTCTCTCTCTTAGTCTCTCTCTCTCTTTCTTAGTCTCTCTCTCTCTCTTAGTCTCTCTCTCTTTCTTAGTCTCTCTTTCTCTCTCTCTTTCTTAGTCTCTCTCTCTCTTTCTTAGTCTCTCTCTCTCTTTCTTAGTCTCTCTCTCTCTTTCTTAGTCTCTCTCTCTCTCTTTCTTAATCTCTCTCTCTTTCTTAGTCTCTCTCTTTCTTTGTCTCTCTCTCTCTTTCTTAGTCTCGCTCTCTCTCTTTCTTAGTCTCTCTCTCTCTCTCTTTCTTAGTCTCTCTCTCTCTCTTTCTTAGTCTCTCTCTTTCTTAGTCTCTCTCTCTCTTTCTTAGTCTCTCTCTCTCTTTCTTAGTCTCTCTCTCTCTATCTTTATTTGTCTCTCTCTCTCTCTATCTTTCTTAGTCTCTCTCTCTCTCTTTCTTAGTCTCTCTCTCTCTCTCTTTCTTAGTCTCTCTCTCTCTTTCTTAGTCTCTCTCTCTTTCTTAGTCTCTCTCTCTCTTTCTTAGTCTCTCTCTCTCTTTATTTGTCTCTCTCTCTCTCTATCTTTCTTAGTCTCTCTCTCTCTCTTTCTTAGTCTCTCTCTCTCTCTTTCTTAGTCTCTCTCTCTTTCTTAGTCTCTCTCTCTCTTTCTTAGTCTCTCTCTCTTTCTTAGTCTCTCTCTCTCTTTCTTAGTCTCTCTCTCTTTCTTAGTCTCTCTCTCTCTCTTTCTTAGTCTCTCTCTCTCTTTCTTAGTCTCTCTCTTTCTTAGTCTCTCTCTCTTTTTCTTAGTCTCTCTCTCTCTTTCTTAGTCTCTCTCTCTCTTTCTTAGTCTCTCTCTCTCTCTCTCTTTCTTAGTCTCTCAGTCTCTCTCAGTCTCTCCCTCCCCTCCCCTCTCCCTCCCCCTCTCCCTCCCCTGCAAGAGGTCGGTGAAGGGAGAAACTCGATGCACCCACTGAAGTAGCGCTGTGGGTTTCCCTGAACCCACCCCGTCGTTAGAGAAATAAACGGTAAAAACCCTCTTTCAAATGTATGGGTTCAGACAAACCCGCATCGTCGTTAGAGGAATAAACGGTAAAAACCCTCTTTCAAATGTATGGGTTCAGACAAACCCGCATCGTCGTTAGAGGAATAAACGGTAAAAACCCTCTTTCAAATGTATGGGTTCAGACAAACCCGCATCGTCGGGAGTGTGTAGTCAAAAGCGGCATCCGGCAAAGGTTAACAATGTATTATTATTTTTATATACACTGATTTTTTCGAATGCAGTGTATGTCAATGGGCGTCAGTGCAATCTACTCTATAATTCTTAACTTACATTTTTCATTTAAAGCAATGTATTGTATGTAAATTGATGATATGTTCTTACTCTCATTTTATTATAATCATGTAGCAGTAGTTTTCTTTACTTGCTTATTCTTTAGCAATTTTAGACTAGTCCCTCTTTAGGGCGAGGGCCAGATGTAAAAAAGCAGATCACTGCTTACTCTATTACCCTCGTTAAATAAAGAATTGTTCTTGTTCTCTCTCTCTCTCTCTCTCTCTCTCTCTCTCTCTCTCTCTCTCTCTCTCTCTCTCTCTCTCTCTCTCTCTCTCTCTCTCTCTCTCTCTCTCTCTCTCTCTCTCTCTCTCTCTCTCTCTCTCTCTCTCTCTCTCTCTCTCTCTCTCTCTCTAGCGGTCAGAATTATGTGTGTGAGTGTGGTCGTGTATCGTGTGTGTGTGTGTGTGTGTTCGGAAGGTGAAAGGAAAGCAGACGTATTGGATTGGATTGGATTGGATTGGATTGGATTGGATAAGATTTACAGTCCAGTGAGGTTACCCTCATGGAAATTCGGGCTGCTTTCTCCCCGGGGAAAGCGAGCTGCCATACATACGGCACTACCCATATTTTTTTTTTCCTGCATGCGTGTATTCATGTTTCCTGAGACTTAATGCCGTGTGAGATGGAATTTTTTTTTACTTTATTCCAAGTCCCACGGGTATTTGATGGACATTTTTATCTATGCCTATACAATTTTGCCAGGAAAGACCCTTTTGTCAATCGTGGGATCTTTAACGTGCACACCCCAATGTAGTGTACACGAAGGGACCTCGGTTTTTCGTCTCATCCGAAAGACTAGCACTTGAACCCACCACCTAGGTTAGGAAAGGGGGGAGAAAATTGCGGCCTGACCCAGGCCTGAACACGCAACCTTTCGCTTCCGAGCGCAAGTGCGTTACCACTCGGCCACCCAGTCCCATTATTATTGTATTTCAGCGTGCATTCGCTTGCATGTCAGGTTAATCACGCCTCAGCGTTCTTGTTTTATATTCGAAATACTTTGCTGCTCTCTCTCTCTCTCTCTCTCTCTCTCTCTCTCTCTCTCTCTCTCTCTCTCTCTCTCTCTCTCTCTCTCTCTCTCTCTCTCTCTCTCTCAGTCTCTCTCTCTCTCTCAGTCCCTCTCTCTATTTCTCTCTCTCTCTCTCTCTCTCTCTCTCTCTCTCTCTCTCTCTCTCTCTCACACACACACACACACACACACACACGTGAGTCTTTTCATTTGGTAACTTTATTTTGCTATCAATCCTGCTTCTGCCAGTATAAAAAAAAAGTGCACAGTTCCACTAAAGTGGTGCATACATCCTACAAACGTTTCGATCTATGTTGCATTTCATGATACGTTTATAAGCATTTAAAGCCACAGTGATTACCGTGCAAACGATTCAGACCTTGCCAGGCGCACATTATATTCCAGATAAAACATCCCTCCACCTCGTCCCAGCCTGATTTCTGTTTGTGAAGTGCCTGTGAATTTGTATTAATTCATGTCGTCACAGCAACGGTGCACAGGATGTTGAATTGTGGTATGTGTTCATGTTGAAGGATGGTTGTATTGTATATTGAAGAATGGTTGTATTGTATGTTGAAGGATGGTTGTATTGTATGTTGAAGGATGGTTGTATTGTATGTTGAAGGATGGTTGTATTGTATGTTGAAGGATGGTTGTATTGTATGTTGAAGGATGGTTGTATTGTATGTTGAAGGATGGTTGTATTGTATGTTGAAGGATGGTTGTATTGTATGTTGAAGGATGGTTGTATTGTATGTTGAAGGATGGTTGTATTGTATGTTGAAGGATGGTTGTATTGTATGTTGAAGCCTCGGCTGGACAGAGATAGCTTGTTCACCGGGAGGAGTATGCCTTTAGAATGAGTGATTGTTACAAATTTACATTTCAGATTCTTGTCTTTTTAGACGATATCTGGTATACATACAATTATGCAAACTTTGTTGTATTTCATGACATTGTTTACAACATTTCCTCGTCAACATGAAACTAAATGAAATCCTGTTCGAAAATCAATTAATAAAATATTTCCTTCTGCAGTGAACTTCTTCTTTGAAAAATACTATTAGTATTACCTGTACACATTTATTTGACGTACATACAAACGCACGCACACGCGATTAGGCACGTATTCACATAATCACACACACACACACACACACACACACACACACTTTCACACACACTTTCACACACACTTACATACACACACTAAAACACACACACACAAACACACTCTAACACACACTAACACACATGCAAGCGCGTGTATACATACACACACACAACAATAACAATAACAACACTTTATTGTCCATTAAAATGAATAAATTAAAACAGAAAATTGCCTTCGACACGTCTAACAAGGTAACGAAGACGTGTCAGGGTCGCACACGAGTTGCGCATCGTTTCACACACACACACACATACACACACACACACACACACTCACGAACACACACACTCACACACACACACACACACATACACACACACACACACACACACACACACACACACTCACTCACGAACACACACACACACACGCGCCCGTACACACACACACATACACACACATGATCATACTGTAAAACGCACACAAAAACGACTTGTGACTGTAAAAAGAAATATCCTCAGAAAACTATCAAAAGCGTCCAATAAGCTTCGTAAATAAGAACACAAATTCCGTCATTTGTCATGAGTCTAACTCTAAGCCTTAAGAATAGGTTTATACATTGTTTGACACGTGTTGATGAAAGCGCAGCCTAGCCTTCACCGAAAATAGTATATCAAATCATATTAACTTGATTATCTCAATGTGAGAAATGACATTGGTGGCTCATCAACATGAAGACAAGCGGACGACAAAGACATGACATTAAGATAAAACTAATATGTCTTACTTACATGTCTACTTTAATCACCATGTAACACCTGCTGCTGCTATCCCTTACACCATATTACAAATAGTTCATAATAACTGACCATTGATACAAACTTAAACACAGTATAAATCGAGTATTGATTTATAGGAAACGTCAGCATAGTAAAATACATGAAATAATACAT
Source organism: Littorina saxatilis (assembly GCF_037325665.1). NCBI lineage: Eukaryota > Metazoa > Mollusca > Gastropoda > Littorinimorpha > Littorinidae > Littorina > Littorina saxatilis. The sequence continues at coordinate 6,481,470 of NC_090259.1, read as the reverse complement.
TCAAACCTGTCTAAAACGACCACTAAAGGGAGTAATCAAAACGGGTCGTTATGGACAAGTTATCGTTTGTGAAAGGTGAATTATAGTATTTACTTTGGGGGGATGGTCGTAATAGGCAGGTGGTCGTTGTCAAGAGGTGGTCGCCAGGACAGGTTGGACTATATTTAGGAATTAAGCAAACCTCTATACTCAGAGCACGGTGTGAAATTAAAACAGTGAAGCTTTATGTTCTTTGCCTATGCAATGTTGCAGGTAATTGTATGGGTTCACGTGCAAGTGACGTCACTCTTGTCGTTGCCTCCCTCTATTTCACTCTTGTGACAGGAAGGGGGGTAACCTGCAATGATATCAAGTAAATAAATATATGATTTAGTTAAGAAAATAATAATTTGTTTGTTTGTTTGTTTGTTTGTTGTCTATGGAACCAAGGCGTCATGAGAGACCGATGCAGCATTAATCTTATTCTCTGTTCTCCACAAACTCTCTACGGCGTATGAAAGTAAATAGCAGGAGGCCAATTCATAAGCTGTAAGACATTTGAGGTGGCTTTATGGCTAGAACCTCTTTAGCTAAAGTGCTTTAAATTCCGATTTTAACTGGCATTCATATGACCATCTTTGAGCTCCTTTAGCTAACGAGGTTGTTACCTCGCTTCTTGCTATGTACGCATGCGCACAAACATCCTTATCAAAGGAAATGACCGCCACTCGACGCTTCCTACTAGCCGAGAGAAGCACAGTCAGCGAGGCGCCCCATTGCATAAGACCACATGCGGACACATCCATCCAAACATAAATAGAATACCGGCGGCATCATGCTGTTAGCGACTGTAGCGCGGAGAGGTAGGTCCGTTAAGTTTACGTGACTTTGGCGGGTCGAAACTGGGTTTAATGAATGACGTTGAGGGCGACTTACAGCTCAAACAGCGCCACCATGCGGTCAAGAAGTGCCGCTAATCAGCTTTTATGAATCCCGATCCAGGAGGTTCTTTAAAGTGCAACTGATGAATGAATGAAGAAAGAAAGAACAAATCGTTTGTTTGATTGTTGGTTGTTGTTTTTGTTGGTGTCTATTTGCTGTTGTTTCCATTTTATTGGTTGTTGTTGTTGGTGGTTTTTTTGTGGTTTTGTTTTTGGGGGCGGGTTGTTAGGGGTGATGCAGGGAGGGGGGGGGGCTCACCTGTCTGTATCGGCCCCGCACGTGAAACATGGGGTAGCAGGGGTGGGGGATGGAGCCGGCACAGGTGATGGCCCCTTGGTCCTCGCCGTTGACGTGGACATGGAGCAGTCTCCGCCGGTCAATGCTGACCCCTGCCCGCTGACCTGTCTTCACGCTCCACAGCGCCTCGCCCACCTCACAGTCCCGCTGAAAGCACGCAGACATTGACAATCTTTAAAAACAAACCACTTTTTTTAACATTCTGAACATTTTAATTTAATTTTGTTAAATTCAAACAGAGCATGAAAGTTGCTTGTTCATTTCATGTGCCAGGAGATTGGTTCCGTGTAACTCTCGCTTATTCCATTTCCCATGTCGTATGCATTTAGAGCGCTTACTTCCCTTTGGTTATTTGATGATGGAGAGATTGGTTAACTGCCATTGCTGTACCAAAGTGTCGTAAAAGCCATAAGCTTAGTGATGTTCAGTGCTTTACTTGATGTGGACTACAAGCAAGCCTTACAGCATGACATCATGGAAGGTTTAAAGGGTCTACTTGATGTAACCTTCTAGCCTTTATCATAGTACAGGGCTACTTGATGTAACCTTCTAGCCTTTGTCATAGTACAGGGCTACTTGATGTAACCTTCTAGCTTTTGTCATAGTACAGGGCTACTTGATGTAACCTTCTAGCTTTTGTCATAGCACAGGGCTACTTGATGTAACCTTC